>NW_015151200.1:166054-168683 GCF_000732505.1 Cyprinodon variegatus
TCCATCATCCATCCATCCATCCATCCATCCATCCATCCATCCATCCATCCATCCATCTATCCATCCAACAACCAACCATCCATCCATCCATCCATCCATCCATCCATCCATCTATCCATCCATCCATCCATCAACTCATCGTCCATCCATCCATCCATCCATCCATCCATCCATCCATCCATGGACTCATCGTCCATCCTTCCATCCATCCATCCATCCATCCATCCATACATCCATCCATCCATCCATCCATCCATCCATCCATCCATCCATCCATCCATCCATCCGTCCATCCATCCATCCTTCCATCCATCCATCCATCATCCATCATCCATCCATCCATCCATCATTCATCCATCCATCAATCCGTCCATCCATCCGTCCATCCATCCATCCTTCCATCCATCCATCCATCATCCATCCATCCAGCCATCCAACCATCCATCCATCCATCATCCATCATCCACCATCCATACATCCATCCATCCATCCATCCATCCATCCATCCATCCATCATCCATCATCCACCATCCATCCATCCATCCATCCATCCATCCATCCATCCATCCATCCATCCATCCATCCATCCATCCATCCATCCATCCAAAGCTCACATTAAAGAGGATGACACACTTGGAGCACTGCTGATTCTCCCTCTGCAGTCAAAGCCAGTTGTAGATTCTCTGGCTTGCAGATGGGCATTTACAGCAACAATGCAGTTGGGCGTTGAGGGAAACCCTCAAACAAATGGACAAAAACCAACTTATGTTGTCTTTGCCAGCACAGCCCCTTTCATGTGTAACAATTGGCACCTGACATTTAGTTACAGCTCAGCTAGTGACTAAATCTGCATAGTGCCTTCCATAGATATTCATACCAGGCATTCTTGTCTCCTTTTTGTCTTGTATTTTAGCGACGAACCTCCAAAGTGTTGGAGAATTGTAAAGGTGGAAAGTAAATGATAAATGGCTTTCAATTCATCTAACAAGTAAAAAATGGGTGTGCTTTTGCGTTCATCCCTTTTAGTTCAAACACCATAAATAAAAACAGTTGATATTGTATGTTAAATGTACAACACACAAGTTCAGCACTTGTTTATTAAAATTCAGCTATGAGGGAGTTAATTCCTTCAAGGAATTTGCGTCAATCGCACAGAGTGCGGATTAAGTCTTATCCCACACTGCAAAAACAATCTAGAAATAAGTGAAGATTTCTTAAATTAAGTGAATTTAACCTTAATTTGAGTAGATAAATAAGAGGATTTGCCAATGGTATGAGTATTTTTACTCTTAAAATAAGATAATAAGATAAAAATGCACTTGAAACAAGACAATGCAGTTGTTTTTTCTTATTTTAAATGTATATTGTCTTGTTCCATTGGCAAAGTGTCTCACTTACTCCCTCAATCGAATAAAAAATGCAGTTATTTTAAGAAAAAATTACTTATTAAGATTTGAATTTTTTGCAGTGCAGAATTCAATATCTGTAAACTGCAAATGAAAACTAAAGTGGAGTTCTGGTCTTGCATGCACAACCTGCTGTTTGGTAAATTTAACCAGAGTTGTCAAGTACCTACTGTAAATATAAATACAACGTTAATATATTCAAGAATTTTATTTATTTTTTTTCAGTATCTGTTCTTTAATTGAGTATTTATTTTTCTGAGGACTAATCATTTTTTCTTACTACATTTGAACACAAATATCTGTTCCATCTACTCCTTCCTTTCTCCAAAGTGGATCATTACTTCCATGCATTGATAAATATGAGGAACAGCAGCAACGAAAAAGAGAGAAAATCAAGAAGAAAATCTCTCCATTTGGACGCAATTTTGTTTAAAGAAAAACAGTAATGAAGACAAAGAGCTGAAAAATATTCCAGATGATGGATCAGGTTCTGAAATGGAAGACAACTCCCAATCTACCCACGCATCCCTTTATTTGATTTTAAATTTACATGTTGATTATTTTACAAGTTCTATTTCAATTTTAATGCTATTTGCAGCCTGAATGCTCTAAAGACCAGAGATATAAACACATTTAGATGAACATAGAGGATTTTTTTTTAGTTCAGTCTATCTTATCCTTTCTTAAATTATCATTCACAACACAACTACACAAAGTCAGTATTTGTTATGTTCTATCTACAAACACGGTGAGCAGAAGGGAAAAGGGAAGCCATTTTCTGTGCCATTAACCATTTCTAAAGCATTTACTTGTGCACTCAAGTACAATGTAGGACATGTTCTGCTCTTACTTGTGATAAGAGTTTAATTTGCACTTTTAATAAAGGTATTTGTACTTCTACTAAACAAAATAAGTGTTTATGACACCTCTGAATTCAATCCTGCTAACATTGAATTACAAATATTTAGATTGTTAATCCAACTTTCTCAGTTTTAATTGTTTAACTCTTTGAAAAATGTTATTTAAACTTGATAAACTGTTACAAATATAGATGCTAAAAGTGTTAAATTTTACTCCACCCATCCATCGTTTCCTCCTGATTCAATCAGGGTCTTGGTTGGGCTGGTGCCTATCTTCAGCAGTCGGCACTCTATCAGAGCCCTGAATTTAAGCAATTTTCTGAGCCAATAGCCATCTCTAGGTTAGTGGTTGGAGTGACGGCC
>NW_015151200.1:170022-175131 GCF_000732505.1 Cyprinodon variegatus
CTATAAATCCAAACTAAGGCAGGACCGGGTGACTTAAATGGCAGACCAAGGGAAGGATTAACCAGAGAAGCAGCCAAAAAAAAACCCCTGACTTTATCTACAACTCAGGTGGTGACTAAAACTGCATCTCTGTATTCCACTTTCAAGCAAATCAGCATGTGTTACAGATAACAGGGAAGCAGGGTAAATAAGTTCAACATGAGCATGACAAGTAAGAAAAAAAAGTGTCATGCCTCTCCTAAAACCATCAGTCTTCATAACAGAACGAATAAATACACATGTTAAAAAAGCAGGTTTCAACAGGGCTGTAAAATGCAGCTGAGGAATGGGGAAGATGAATATATAAGGAGCACCCTGCAGAGGCTGAGAAGATAAGGAAATATATGTTTATATCACACTATCACACTTTTAAAAATTAGAGTTAAGCAAATCCAGCATGTGTGGCTTATAGCAATAAAACAATAATAAAAAAAACATATACTACATCTTGAAGATAAGATATGGTTGTCAGCATCCAAGAAATGGTTCCCTAGAGGCAATGATGGATAAGGGACACTGCACTTTTGATAAGTAAGGGGATCGTCACACTTAAGCACTTACATTGCCATTGTTGTAGTACAATTACTAGTCTTTTACAAGACAGAGAGGGAGCCGTCACAGAGAAGCCGTGTTTGCATGTGTGTGAGTTTGAACGCCACATGTGTCTGCTTTGTGCATGACATCCCCTTTTCAAGCAGGCAGTTACTGAGTCTACTGCCTTGACAGGCCATTTACAGGAACGGCAGGAACAAAATAATTAAGAGGGTCTTTTGTTCCCCGCTGATGGCCGTGACATGCGCCGCCATTTTTAAAGGGTTGTGTCATTGATTCACTTTAATTAGCTCATAGGCAATGTGTGCAACATGCAGATAGGGTTCAGGACTGGAAGTCAAGAATGGAAAATTGGGCCCTTCACATGTTTAATTGCTCCCAAGGCATTAGCAATGGTGAGGTAATAACAAAAAGTAAGGCAAAGGATATTGTCTAATGAGCAACTTTATCATGGGTAAATGAATTGAATGCTTCTCAATATGAGAACTTTGCCACAGGGCCTGGGGTGTTTAATGTGAATTAGGCATTCTCCACTAAAAAAGGAGGAAATCATTTCAGAATAATTCAAAACAGTTGGATGGAATAAACGTGTGGTTAAAGCTGGTACAGCTCCATAGGAGTAGCAGCCTTTACCACTGGAGCTCCACATCAAAGGTATTCAGTGATACAGCCATCCTTCAACTTGTTCATTATTTTACATATTTTAACCAGAGGCTTGAATATATTTTGTCAGCCTTTAATCTCAAAAGCCACACAAAATGGTGCATGTGTCTGAGAATCAGAAGCACATTGACACCTGTAGGAGCTTCACTTGATCCATAGCTTACTCTTATGACTTCAAACATCTAGCCTTTATACAATAGAGGCAAGGACTTTTAGCCACTAGGGGAGATCTAAACCCCTAAATAGAATTTAAAATCCTCCTTCTCACATATAAAGCCTTAAATGGCCAAGCTCCATCTTATATCAGAGATATGATATACTGACAGGATCATCATAGTGGGAGATTTTAACATCCATGCTGAAATTGAAGGTGATAGCTTAAGAGCAGCCTTTAATGCTATATTACACACTATTGGCTTCGTTCAAAATGTGAATAGTCCCACACATTCTCATCTTCATACTTTGGATCTTGTGCTGACATACGGCATAGATTGTGAGGAAATACCAGTATTTCCTAACAACCCTGTCCTCTCTGACCACTTTTTAATAACCTTCAGGATTACGTTAACATAGTTCTCCCCCTAAAGAAGGTTTCACTTTAGCAGATCATTATCAGATAGTGCAATTATAAATTTTAAAGAATCTGTTTAACTCTCTCTCTCCTTTGTGTCACTGAGCAGTGCTACAGAGTGCAAAAGCTTAGATTATTCCCCTTCACAGGTTGATGATTTTGTTGATGGGGTTGCTAGTTCTCTACGTACTGCCTTAGACAATGCAGCCTCTTTAAAAATGAAAACCCTTAAAAATAGAAAGCTGGCTCCTTGGTTTAATGCAGAACTGCGTACTTTGAAGCAAAATGCTAAGAAACTGGACAGAAAATATCGCTCCACAGGCCTACAGGAATCCTACCTAGTCTGAAAAAATACTTTACTGCTGTATAAGAGGACCCTTTGCAAAGCAAGAGCAGCATATTTCTCCTCATTAATCATGGAGAATAAGAAAAATCCTATATATCTTTTTGATACAGTTGCCAAACTCACCCAGAGCCATAGCTCTGTTGAACCGCCCATTCCACCTGCTCTTAGCAGNCTGAAAGAAGAGCAAAACACTGCTCTGGAGGCTTTTCTCAGAGGAAAAGATGTTTTTGCTCTTCTCCCGACTGGTTTCGGCAATAGTAGCCTGGCTGTTAGTACGTCATATGCTTCGTTGATCTGATTGGTTTATTTGGCCCGTCTATCACCAACATAGGCCACTCAGCTAAACAGTATTTTCGCCCCTTCCCAAAGGTTTCCAGATGAATATGCGGAGCATATCCATCTGGCGGAGTCATGTTATCAACTCTGGGTTCCTGAGCAAAACCCTTAACCAAAGATTGCTCCCCAGGCACCACACAAAGGCAACCCACTGCTCCCCAAGGGGATGGGTCAAATGCAGAGAACGATTTACCCCATTGTGGGACAATAAAGGAATTTAAATGTTTTTTTTAAAACTCCCTAGGAGTTAAAGAACCAATATCAATTTTGCTGTGAAAGCAATTGTTTGACTTCAGACATCACCCTATTTGTGAATGGCTTTTGTTCACTCGTTTTTATGTCCAGGTCTAGATTTTTAATCTGTTTACACAGTCATGTCATAGAGACCTATGTCCTTATGGGAACCAAAATCCTGGTCCCCATGTGATAAGGTTATTTTCTTTGAGTCGCGGTTAGGTTTAGAACAAAGGTTTAAATTCAGTTCAGGTAAGGTTAGGGTTAGGTTTGTATTGGTAATAGTTAGTTTAAGGTAATGGTCTGGGTTAGACCATATAAAATGAATCAATGAAATGTCCCCATAAGTCATAAAAAAAAGAATATATGTGAGTTTGGCTCAATCTTCATATAAATCCAGGTAACGATACTGTAGTAATGAAGAAACATCCACATTACAAACTTGGTTTAGAAAAAAAAAATTTAAAAAACAAAAAATTAAACAAAGTTATGAAACATCTCCAAATCAGATGAACCTGTGCATCATAAGAAGCATTCTATAAATCCAAACTAAGGCAGGACCGGGTGACTTAAATGGCAGACCAAGGGAAGGATTAACCAGAGAAGCAGCCAAAAAAAAACCCCTGACTTTATCTACAACTCAGGTGGTGACTAAAACTGCATCTCTGTATTCCACTTTCAAGCAAATCAGCATGTGTTACAGATAACAGGGAAGCAGGGTAAATAAGTTCAACATGAGCATGACAAGTAAGAAAAAAAAGTGTCATGCCTCTCCTAAAACCATCAGTCTTCATAACAGAACGAATAAATACACATGTTAAAAAAGCAGGTTTCAACAGGGCTGTAAAATGCAGCTGAGGAATGGGGAAGATGAATATATAAGGAGCACCCTGCAGAGGCTGAGAAGATAAGGAAATATATGTTTATATCACACTATCACACTTTTAAAAATTAGAGTTAAGCAAATCCAGCATGTGTGGCTTATAGCAATAAAACAATAATAAAAAAAACATATACTACATCTTGAAGATAAGATATGGTTGTCAGCATCCAAGAAATGGTTCCCTAGAGGCAATGATGGATAAGGGACACTGCACTTTTGATAAGTAAGGGGATCGTCACACTTAAGCACTTACATTGCCATTGTTGTAGTACAATTACTAGTCTTTTACAAGACAGAGAGGGAGCCGTCACAGAGAAGCCGTGTTTGCATGTGTGTGAGTTTGAACGCCACATGTGTCTGCTTTGTGCATGACATCCCCTTTTCAAGCAGGCAGTTACTGAGTCTACTGCCTTGACAGGCCATTTACAGGAACGGCAGGAACAAAATAATTAAGAGGGTCTTTTGTTCCCCGCTGATGGCCGTGACATGCGCCGCCATTTTTAAAGGGTTGTGTCATTGATTCACTTTAATTAGCTCATAGGCAATGTGTGCAACATGCAGATAGGGTTCAGGACTGGAAGTCAAGAATGGAAAATTGGGCCCTTCACATGTTTAATTGCTCCCAAGGCATTAGCAATGGTGAGGTAATAACAAAAAGTAAGGCAAAGGATATTGTCTAATGAGCAACTTTATCATGGGTAAATGAATTGAATGCTTCTCAATATGAGAACTTTGCCACAGGGCCTGGGGTGTTTAATGTGAATTAGGCATTCTCCACTAAAAAAGGAGGAAATCATTTCAGAATAATTCAAAACAGTTGGATGGAATAAACGTGTGGTTAAAGCTGGTACAGCTCCATAGGAGTAGCAGCCTTTACCACTGGAGCTCCACATCAAAGGTATTCAGTGATACAGCCATCCTTCAACTTGTTCATTATTTTACATATTTTAACCAGAGGCTTGAATATATTTTGTCAGCCTTTAATCTCAAAAGCCACACAAAATGGTGCATGTGTCTGAGAATCAGAAGCACATTGACACCTGTAGGAGCTTCACTTGATCCATAGCTTACTCTTATGACTTCAAACATCTAGCCTTTATACAATAGAGGCAAGGACTTTTAGCCACTAGGGGAGATCTAAACCCCTAAATAGAATTTAAAATCCTCCTTCTCACATATAAAGCCTTGAATGGCCAAGCTCCATCTTATATCAGAGATATGATATACTGACAGGATCATCATAGTGGGAGATTTTAACATCCATGCTGAAATTGAAGGTGATAGCTTAAGAGCAGCCTTTAATGCTATATTAGATGCTATTGGCTTTGTTCAAAATGTGAATAGTCTCACACATTCTCATCTTCATACTTTGGATCTTGTGCTGACATACGGCATAGATTGTGAGGAAATACCAGTATTTCCTAACAACCCTGTCCTCTCTGACCACTTTTTAATAACCTTCAGGATTACGTTAACATAGTTCTC
>NW_015151200.1:177133-185907 GCF_000732505.1 Cyprinodon variegatus
TGAAAAAGAAGCTGATTAGTCAGTCACTTCATTTGGATGGGATTAAACTGATTTCAGATAATAAAGTAAAAATCTTAGTGTTGTTTTTGATCAGGACCTGCCATTTAAATCCCATATCAATGAGGTTTCTAGAATTTTATTCTTCCTTCTTTCATCTGTGCAATATTGCAAAAATTAGAAATTTCCTGTCAGTGGGTGATGCTGAGAAACTAGTCCATGCATTTGTTACTTCAACGAGGATGGGAGGAGTCAAAGCGACAAGGAGGACAAAGTGATGCTGGGAGCAACATAAGTAAGGGAGTAAAGCTTTAGAGTGAAACTGTTTATTTTGTAACATTTAAAGAAATAATTGCGCTGCGCTGGTTTTACAACAGTGGACATTTTTCAGGGTGACGCTTTATTCCCCTGCACTGGTGTAAATTGATTCAGTGATTTATTCAAGCGCTATGGATCAGTGTGGCCTGCTGTTACATATGGCGTCCATACACATAGTGTACTATAACAGCCATGTTAGGAACAGGAGGGGGTATATCCAATTAAATTATGAGGGGATTCACATTTATATACATAGGAAGACATATTACAGTAGTACCTGATTACTGGTGTGATACAAATAAGCTCAACATAAGGAAATTATTTTCTATAAGAAAAGAAACCAAGGAAACCAGTTCATTAAAAAGAGTTAGAGAAATGTAACAAAAAGGACAAGCAGGCAAATGGAATAAGCTAATACTTTGTGTTAGCACCTTTTCATTATTCTTTAGTTTTCAGTCATCTTAAATACACATCAGCCAGCGGCTACGGTGAATCTGATTAACCTTAGTTCAGCTGTCCTACAAGGATTCTCCTGACATATGCTCATCCACACCTATTAGCTAAAGCCAGGATTTGTAAAGAGATTAAAAAGGATAAAAAAGATCTTAGTGTACAGAGGTATCAGTCAGGAGGAGGCTGCAGATCATTGCATAGAAAAGAAAAAAAAACATAAATAACAGTATAATAAAGTTCTGAAGTGGGAATAGTAGAGATCTGAGCTAAATCTAACAGAAACTCTATGGGCTCCTGAAAAGGGGTGTGGACATGTAAAGATTCTACCAAAGAAGGCTAAATAAATAAAATAATAAAAAATGGATGCTTTGGCAAAGTATTAGAATAGGATATACTATGAAACTAGACCAAAAGAAGTAAAAAAGCCAAAACATGACCTGTTTTCTTAATTTTACAAACATAAAACTTTGCAGTCATAAGCTCCTATGTATTTCAAAGTATCAAAACATCATATCTGAGCTTTAGCTGTCTGGTCCAAACTGGCTCTTGAAGCGATGAGTCAGCAGAACAGCTGCGATTCAATAGTAGAACAGCTCTATATACAGGAATATCCAGGAATCATCAACCGTAACAGTAAATCCATGGACTGCTGGAAAGGATTTCTGGGATTTGTTCAGAATCATTTCAAGCCAATTCATCATGTGGATAAACAAATATCTCTGAACATCTTCAGAGTCCAAAGTATATTTTATTGTTTTGAGAAATGTAAAATGTAAAACAAGAACTTGAAGGAAAATATGTTTTTCTCTAAATATTTAGACAGTGGATATATCATTTCAATGGCTTTGTTTTTTACACACCATGATAGATATTTATTTTTTTCTTTGTAAATACTGTCTGTAAAATATAAACTTAATAACTTCCATCTTTCCAAGCTGCTGCTGTTTTTGCCATTATAAAATACCAAATGCTGTGCTTTGGCAACCTTGGGTATTCTAATCTGATTGACTGAGGAACCAGGAAGTAAATACAGACTACACAGACTCTGCACCGAGTAGTCCCACAGTGTTAGCCTCGTGAGACCATCCTGATCTCGCGAGCTTTCAAGATTTCACTCGCTAATCAGTCTGGAGACTCTCCGTTGAAGAAAATTTGGAGCCGTTCACCAAACGAACGTCCAATCAGCGTTGGCTTTGAGGCGGGTTGAGGTGTGACGCAACGAGAAGCGCGACAGTTCAGTCTAAAGAACATGGCGGCTTCAGCCGATGAAACTAGCGTTAGCGTGGCTATCGAGCAAGTTTTATCGGAATTACAGAGTATTTCTTCACTGAAAGAAGAGCAAAACACTGCTCTGGAGGCTTTTCTCAGAGGAAAAGATGTTTTTGCTCTTCTCCCGACTGGTTTCGGCAAGAGTTTGATCTATCATATGGCTCCTCTTCGTCGTCGCACTGTTAGTACGTCATATGCTCTGATTGGTTTATTTGGCCCGTCTATCACCAACATAGGCCAATCAGCTGACCAGTATTTTCGCCCCTTCCCAAAATTACTTCTACGGAAGGTTTCCAGATGGATATGTGGAGCAAATCCATCAGGTTGGAGCTCCACACAGTAAGATAGGATCTACTCATCAGGCCACATCAGTTGGGAGAAAAAGAACAGACGATAACTTAGTGATATACCTGTGAAACCCAGAAAGAAAGGAAAAAAAGAGACCACTCACTGTGCAAACTGGCAGAAAGCTTGCTGATTCAACACAGGGGAAGAACACTTCCAGGAGAATTCAATCCACAAAGAGGCTTTCACAACACTGCGGTCAGATTAGACTCAGTTGTGGCGGTGTCCTTTTAAAGGTGCTGTAAGCGCATTTTAAATCGACTTCCTACTGTTACTTTGGAGACCAAGATAGAAGACACATCTGTTTTTTTTCTGTTTGGTCTGATACCGTTTTCAGTTTTTAAAGCATCTAATCGGAATTTGGCAACATGTTTCTTCATGCTGTTTTTTTGCTGTTTGTTCTTGTTAAGTGCAAAATCAAACCATATACTGTTTGAGTGAGGGACAAAACAGCGATAACAGTCAATGCAATAGTGCAACTAGGGCCCTATTTTCCCTACCTTTTTTAAACCTCAACATCTGTCGATGTTTCCTGCATCTTTAATCCCTGATTAGACTATCAATTGTCGTATCCACTCTCCAAAAACCGACTCTGTAAAGTAAATTCACCAAAGGCTGCCTTCTTTGCCTGACTCTCCGCAAACAACAAAATATCACAATTATAACCAAACTTCCTGAACGTTATGGGCGCGGCCATGTTGATGTGCTGTAGATGTCACTAGGAGGCAAGAAACCGTGCTAGCGTGGTGTGTAAACGGTCGTAAGGAACCCAGCCTGGCATGGATCGGTTTTGAGAGGGTAGTGTAAATGGGGCTATTTTTTCCTTTTACTAAAACTAAACTAAAGCCACATGAAAGACATACCCATACTACAACCCACTGTGAAGGATTTAGTGTTGAGGGAATTTCATTGCAGGACTTATTGCACAGGTAGCATCCAGCCGATGCCGCCGCTCTCTGATCCAGGAGAGGCTCAAAGGTGTTAATTAAATCCAAATGTCACGTATTTCATTACTAAACAATTAAAACACATCAATGTTGTGAAGCTCAAATAATAAAGTCCAGAAACCATGGCGAGAATTCAGCCCATGATGACTGTTCTGACTGAATAATCACTCTTCCCTCTGTACTCTTGAGGAAAACCTCCTTGCTGTCAGTCAAAAATCCTTAAGTATGTTTGCCAATTAGCATTGAGCAGCCAGCTTCACAACCCGCCCCCGCTCCATTTTTATTTTAAAAAACAATGTATAACTACACTGCCATCTCAAAGCTATGCTCTATGTCATGTTGTTCTATAACATTATATTTGAATGACAGTTTGAACAGGACAAATGTAGAAAAAAAAAAACACTGAATAAATGTAGGTTAAAACTATAATCCTTTATAAGCTACAGCATCTCCAGAGCATTTCCTCGTCACTCTTTCTAGTTCTTGCAGCCTGGTATTATAAAACACCAAAAACCAACTCTATAGATTGTCTCGCTGACAGGAGCAGAATGGAATCTCTAGCCTGTAGCTTCAACAATTGTCCATCTAGAAATAATGGACAACAAAAGTCCTCAGCATCCTCACCGCACTATTTTCTGTTGTTGTTTTTTTTAAAAGCACTTTCTGAGCAACTCACTCTGTCATCTGACAGCCATCTTGGAGTGCAAAGGGTTAAAGATTTTTCCCTAGAGGAATGCTGAAGCCTACTTTGTGACTGGTGGTTTAATGTCTCCGTCAGCCGGTGAGAGCGGCACTCTGCTGCCGCCTGACAAGCAATCCATCACAGAGAACACACAGACAGAAAGCTGCATGCAGCCACATAGAGCGTCTGCACGACAGACACGCTAAAGTACACGGTAACTGCGCACCGCCGCAGACTCACATCAGCACACATAGCACCCAGCATGCTGAAAGACATACATTAATGCGCTAGTTAGGGCATCGAGACAGTTACAAATCTCAGGCAGACTGACATAAGTACAAGTTTTAAATCCTCCTGGGTTCTTGTTTCTTTAACTTTATTTCATAACATGCAAGTTCTATATAATTTGGCCGGGGTACGGGGATTATTAAAAAAGGCAATGACATTTAGATTATATAGAGGGCTGCTTATTCCTTCTGTATAATTTGTTCTACTGAGTCCAATATAAAAAATGTAAAAGAAAAAATGATTATTCCTATTTGATTTCTATTTTATTCATGTTCCTATTTATTTGAAGTTAGATTTATAAAAAATGTAACGTTTCGTTTTACCTGAAAAAAATGTTTCATGTTCTTTACATTTATTTATTGTGTCAGAAAATATAACCTGTTTTAGAACTTTGAGAAATAAAGAAATAAATAAATTCTCGTAGTGGTGAAAATGAGCTTTAGACACCAGATCCGTAATGGTTTCTGCACTGATTCTGGGCTGATCACTCAGTCCGTACACCTGCTCTGCTCCACCCATCAGCAATCAGCTCTCACCGGAGTCACCTGTTTCCAGCAGTTTAAAAACCCCATCAGATCAGTCCTCTGTGCCAGATTATCTCGAGCCAACCTGTTAAGAATAGTCCAGCATCTTGAAGAGTCCCTGATTGTCTACCCGTTTCTGACCCGATCTGCCTCCTGATACAGAGCCTGCCTGACCCCTGTCTGATTCTGTCTGCTCTCCCTCTGGATCCCCGGATCTCTGAGTCATTCTGATCGGTCTGCCTGCTCCCCTCTCTCTGGATCACAGACTCGGAAAAGCTCGGCTCAACTGCCTGCCTCCCCGTCCTGGATCAAAAACTGGTAAACCTCCCTTAATCTGCCCGCCTGTCTATCTGCAGCCTGTAGTAACCTTTTCAATAAACCAATCAAACGTCACTAACCTGTCTCGGTTAATTTGGATCCAGTCTCTGTCTCATTACAACATCTAGACCAGGGGTCACCAACCATTTCAAGGCTGAGGGCTACTTCATGGCTATCGAATCATAGGAAGGGCTACCAATACGGGCCTATGAACAAGAGGGGTCAGCGTTCACTTAAACTTCATCCAAATTAAACACATTTTTATTATTAGCTATTAATTTCTAATTTTCCTTTAAAAATTATAATTTTAAAATCTCTATAAATCCTAAAATGCCCTATATGATTACTATGATGAAATGCTCTATAAATGACCATGTGGTCCTTGAGGGCCCCTTGGTGCCCGCGGGCACCGCGTTGGCGACCCCTGGTGCTAAAACAATGAAAACAATATGACATTTAAAATAGCTTTGTTTGCCAATTCCTTTATTGAATAACAGGATTAAAGAAGTTTGACTGTAAAGCGTCAAGGTAAATGTAAATTGATTTTATAGCTGGTTTTGGTTAAACTGAAACAATAAAAAAGTAAACAATCTTAGTTTGTTGATTTAGCTGAAACACATTTTATTTTAGTATAAATCAACTTTTAGTATTGTATCATTATTATTATTATTTTCTTGCTAAAAACAGTTAGCGAGGATAAGCGAGGATGAGCGTCATCCTTGTATTTTAAAAATATCACCATGTTAAACGACAAAATGGTGAGAAAGGTTATGGTTTGGAAGAAAAGGAATAGATAACGAGCTAGCTGCACAGTATGTCCGCTCTCCTTTTATGAAAAGTATGATTGCAGATTCAGCAAATAATTTCACAATGGCAGTCTTGAATCAGCAAAAACAAGCTAGCAGGCAAATTCTAGGAATCAGTTCAACAAGAGAACTTTTTGTAATGTAGCACTGTTTTAACTCACTGTCACTGCTCTCCATTAAACAGTGACTGCAATGAAAAATATTAGACCTTTCCATGTTCCTTGTGACCAATAAAAAAAATGGCAGGCTATGAAATAATTTCTTTCTCCACCTTAAAAAAAAGCAAACAAAAAAAATATTTGGGTGTAAAATATATTCCTTGGTAACTGAATTGTTGAGAAATAAAAAAAACTAAAAGTAATTAGGAAGATTTACTATGTATGGATAAGAAATAATGTTAATGAAAGATGTTTCAACCCACACGGGTGATGAGAAAAGTAAAGGGACTTCAGAAGGTTAGGCTTCCCCCCAAACGAGGTAGTCAAGTGATCAAAGAAAGCCAGGAAATGAAAGAGAGAAGTGTGAATTTACACTGCCAGAAATCCACAGGTTTGTTTACTCTCTGAGAAGTGAAGAAAACATTTTAAAAGGGCTATCTCTGCAGCATGCTGGAGAGCAGATTCACCCAATTACACAGCAGTCCCCGACGTGGCATAGCAAACTTGCTGTAAGATTGACTGGGTGTGTGAGTGTGTGTGACGGTGTGTGCGCTGACACCAGGCTGTTACTGTGGTAAAACCACAGACTGACTAAATCCATACTGCAGCGCTGAGGGCAGTACAGCTGCCAATGCCACAGCACACAAACAGCCAGAGCCGCGATGGCTGCCACAAATCAGCCGGCTGCATGACAAGCAGACAGCAGGAAGTGGCCAGAGCAGAATATGGAACAGCTTTCACACAATACGATACGAACGCCACTAAAATTTAAGGTCAGGTCCAAATAAAAAGAAGAAAGAAACTGACACAGACTTCTGGTCACAAATGTTGATGTTAACTAAAGCAGTAAAAGCAGCTGAAAGAGTCTTTTTCATAACTCGCATTGTGTCAGAAAGGTGAGGCACAGCCAGACGACGGACGTTAGTTAATGGGACAGACATCTAGCGAAGGGCCACGCTACCCAAGGAGATTTAATCATTTTGTCTTATAAGCTTCTTTCTCAAATGTCCTTGCTGTAGCCTACTGTCTTTTATGCCTCTCCGAGCTATTTTCTCTGCCAGTGATTGGATGGGCCCCTCAGATCTCTGCCACCTTGATTAATGTCTTCCATCCCTAACCAGCAGTTTCACTTTTTTTAAACTCCTTTTCAGACATATGCAACAATTATGACTCTCTCCTCTCTCTCTCTTTATATATATATATATATATGGCTATAGACGTAGATATATAATTACTGCATATGTCTAAAAGAGTTTGGAGAAATGAAACTGCTGTTTAGGAATGAAACACATTGATCAAGGTGGCAGAGATCTAAGATCCAACCAATCACTGGTAGAGAAAATGTACTTGTATTTGTTGAATTTAAAAATTTTACTAGATTGTCTTAAAAAAAAGTTTTTAGTTCATTAATTCATAACCGATCCACCTGCAAACTGCACCACACAAATCTAACCAGTGGTGAATTTCAGCTGTAATGTAGGCAGGTGTTCGGCATGCCTTGAGTACAGACTGAGAGGAGAGGTGATGGCGCTGAGCCACTAATTTAATGACAGTGTATTTAAAGTGAAGTTAAAGGCCTAATGTTCCTGTGATTTATTCATATAACAGGTTAACAAACATTTAATATATGTCAGTTAGAAGCAGCTCTAAACTAAAGAAGCTGTCAGCAACAGTGACTGACTCCCTGCTGCTTTTATCAACATGTGCTCTTTACCCTGTGAGTGTTACGCTAATTTCACCTACATGGTACTGCTTTTTGTTTTGTTTTTTTACATAGAATGACTGGAATTATTCAGTCCCTCTGCTTTTTTGGAGCGTTTTTGGTAAGTTGCTTGAAAAGCATCACTTTTATATAGACAAAGTCCTGTCAATAAGCAAAAATCTAAAGTTCTAAAATATCTAATTTTCTCTGCACTAATCTCATGTTTTCAGATATGTGGTCCTTTTATGAGTTAATTATTGAATTAATTAATTATTATCAAACATCTAGTATTTCATAATGGAACTCCTACTTGTATTATGATGACAGGATTTTACTGTCATTTTAGATCATAAAAGGTAACTAAAGGTGACTTTAACAAGTAAATATATATGGATCAATAACTTACTCAGTAACAGGAACTATGACCAGTAAATTCCCAACACGGCTCACAGCCACTCATTAAATGGCCATCAGTAGCAGTTATCAGTCCCATAGAATGGCTTCAGATTGTGCCCTCGGCCTTCAAGTTGGCTCAGTAGGTTGTTATTACTGAATGAACACCAAACCTGTGGTGATTCCTTTTTTGCCAGTGGAATCAATCAATGTACATATGTGTAATTTGAACACGATTAAAAGAGTTCTTTATCTATTTTATGGAAATAAAATAGAGATAATATATTCTATAGAAATTTTATAGAAATCATATAACTCAAAACAAAAAAGTAGGTACATTGTAAATAAAGCTTATTATGAGATGCAGCCGATGGAGCTGTAATCAACAAAAAGCTGCCTATTATCAGCTATAAAAACGTACTTGAAGGCACAGTCTGTAGACATCCTATGGGATTGATAACGGCCAATTTATGGTTGATCCCATCCGAAACTAACCTGACTCCGCCAGATGGATTTGCTCCGCATATCCATCTGGAAACCTTCCGTTGAAGTAATTTTGGGAAGGGGCGAAAAT
>NW_015151200.1:186566-187843 GCF_000732505.1 Cyprinodon variegatus
GAGGCAAAGCTTTATTTTTATACTCTATTTACTTTCTGCACACCTATAAACACTGGGAAAATACTCAAATTAAATTCTGTCCTTTTCCAAACTGTAAGAACCGATACCTCCCCTGTTTTTCCAGACACATTTCCTTTCATCCTTCTGCTGTTTAATCAGGTATACAGCAGCTTTGAAAAGCAAATGTAACTGATTGTGATCATTAATTCCAATAGAAACAAAATGCTGATTCAGTTTTAGTTTCTGAGCACTGCAGGGTCTAAATGGTATGGTTGCTACCCATACAATTAATAATGTAGACATTAAGGGATGAGAGTGTGCAAATCTAGCTCCTGCTGTTCAGTACTATAGAAATCGCCCAAAGCCTGACATAGTTTAACTCAAACACACCCCCACATGCACAAACATACTGATTTTGTCTTTTGGCTGTACAGCCACAGAGCCTTACCTCAAATGTTTTTTTGTTGTTTGTTTTTTTGTCTGTCCTTTGCAAGTGGAAGTGATACCTTCACAAAATGCACCAACAAATAGAGGAAAAGAGAGATGCATGCACAGCCAGAGAAGGCCTTACAACACCACATTAAATATCTACAACTCTTGTTGAATAATTAATAGATGAGTTCTGCCGTTATACTGAGGAATGAGAATGGAAACACTTCCTGGCATCTTAGTAGATATGAGTAAGCATTTGTCAAGTTAGAAGCAGCAAACTGGATCCCTCTCTGTTTTCTTTCTTTAGCATTAATTCAGGAAGAACATCAAACTCACCCACCCCTGAACATCAAGTAGTCCCTAATACTTTTTGCAGATTCCTCGTCTAGAAAGTATTCATGCTGCTAAAACTTCAGTAGATTTTTACTCAATCTATTGACAGCATAACATAATATCTTTTAAAAGTTTGTAAAAAGAAAGTATTTTTGGAATGGAAACATTTGCAAGGAAATGTGAGTGGCACATGGGCTTGCATGAGGAAGAATAGGTTACTTCTACAAGATTTTTTAACATGAAGCTTTACTGTAGCTGTCCTCCTGGATAACTCATTGACTACAGTTATGTACCAATAATCTATATATGTATAATAAGGATGCAGATGGTCAGTTATAGAGCATGTCCAGCCTAAGTGGGACAATGATCCAAGACTTTTACTCCAGTAAGACATAATGCATAAAATTGAAAAGACAGCAGATATTGGTGATTAGGGGTGTAAATAATAATCGTTTTGTATCGATGCATCGATCCAACAGCTGACGATCCAATGCATCGATACGTCCGCAAGA
>NW_015151200.1:189376-191185 GCF_000732505.1 Cyprinodon variegatus
CTTTTTCTGAGGAATCTGTATTTGATAGCACCATTTTTTGGGAGTTTCTAGTTCCACTACTTTGTGCATCAAAACTTCTGTTAGAGGCTAGCAATAACTGTAAATGGTCAAGTTTTAAAGATGAATGCTCTGATATCCAATTAGCTGTCCTTTCATCCCAGGAGGCAGTCTTCTGTGATTCAGTTACGCTTTTGCCAAACATAAGCTAAGAAATTAGCTTTCTCACGCATGCATCTCTCTAACCATATTATTTCTGTCTGGGGCAACCTATGGGCTGTCCTAAGCATTGATGTACTCTTTATATCATATTCATCTGTGTATGCCTTTTTGTTTACAGCCTGGAGCTGGCTTTCTGTAAATTCACCAGTCACTTGTAATGATGGATTACCCCTCAGACCATTAAAAAGACCACAGTTTAATGGTCAGGATATACATCAAAGTTTGCAGATGAAGTGATAAATCAAACAGATAGAGACACAAACTGGGGCAGAGGCAACTGTATCGTTCTTAAAGTTAGAGCCATAATGTCAACTAAGGAGACTTCTACCCAGATGATGATAGGCCTTATGTATACATGAATGTGTTTTTGCATTTTGATGAAGGAAAAACAACCTCTAAACCATCCATTAAAAAACCCAATTAATCCTTGAAAAAGGTTCTAGAGCTCATACCCATCCCATGGGAAAGGTAAGGTACAACTTGTCCAATATGAAAGAAGAAATTATTCCAATACTATTCCCACCTAAAGGTAACTTAGAATATTTTTACTATTGAATGGTGGTAAGAAACCAGAGTACTGTAGCCTAATTACCATTGAAGTTTTATGAATAAGGATTTGTATCAGTTCTTTAAAGAGTCAATTGTTTATTCATTTGATGACATCTTTATCCATCCATCAATTTTCTGTCACGCTTATCTCAAGCGGGGTCGTGAGGGGCTGCTGGTGTCTATTTCCAGTTGTCTATGGGTGAGAGTTGGGGTCACCCTGGACAGGTTGCCAGTCCATTGCAGGGCAACACAGAGACAAACAGGACAAACAACCATTCACACACACTATCACACTTAAGGGGAATTTAGAGAAGCCAATTAACCTAACAATCATGTTTTTGGACTGTGGGAGAAAGCTGGAGTACCCAGAGAGAACCCACCCAGGGAGAAAATGCAAACTCCAAGCAGAGAAAAAACACACTGAGAATCGAACCCAGAATCTTCTTGCTACAAGACAGCAGTGCTAGCGATTGCATCACTGAGCAGCCCAGGATCTTCTTAAGACCCTGGTAATTTTCTTTCACACTACCTCATTGAAAAAAGGTGTAACCTTCACCATCATAATCTGGTTAAAAGCGTATCAAATGTGTCAGTGAATACACTCTAAGGCCCTTCTCAACTGGTTCTACTTCGTCTGGGTCCAATTCACTCAGTTTTTTTGTGATTGTTTCAATTACTGAATTATTTGGTCTGATATTGGTTTCTTGGAACCTGCCGACCATCACGTGCTTTTGGAGCTAGAAAGGAACAACATGTGATCTAAATAGAATGTGGTCTAGTGCTTGAAAAGGCCCATGGCATGAGTCTGTAAGCTTAAAAAAATTAAGATTAAAGGCTGATTTATACTCAGAAACCAGGTCGTCTGCGTGTGTGTTGCAGTGAACGCAGATAAGCCCCGCCTCTTACGCAGACACTCTACTGCACCTCTCCAAAATTGTAGGTGACAACAGACAGTGCCTCAGAAAGGAAACCTGACTCCGCCAGATGTATTTGCTCTGCATATCCATCTGGAAACCTTCCGTTGAAGTAATTTTGGGAAGG
>NW_015151200.1:191659-204211 GCF_000732505.1 Cyprinodon variegatus
TGATTGGTCAAATCTACATCCGCTCTACACTATGCATATTTCCTGTTTAGTACCTTACCGGCTTGTTTTGTTTGTATCACCGCAATTGCGGAACATGACTTGTGAAGATGGACCAGCTAGAAGAGCGAAGTTTGACCCTTTTTCCACCTGTCTCCCGGCTCTTTTTGGCCCTCATGTCCCTCAGTTGTCGCACAAACCTGCCTCCACTTCCTAGTCGCCTCGGCCGTATCTAGACCCACAGCTAGTTCCTGATTGTCCCTCTTGCGTTTTGTAGTGGAATAACATAGCGCAGACCATGCTTCAATATCGGGCATAAATCAAATATATCTGCATCATACCTCCGACAAGCTCACTGCGACACACTGCTGTTGAGTATAACTGCCCCTTTACGTTACAGACAATACATGGAAACGGCAACAAAAGTCAAACCTGTGGTGTAGCAATGAGATGTCGGCCTTTCTGTGTATCATAAAAGGCTGCAGTTTTAAATCTTTTCACTCCTTCATGGGGTGGAAGGGAAATGAAAAGTGTTTGCCAAGGTAGTGGAAAGAATGATGTGATGCTGACAGTTGGAGGTGGGGATAAAAAAAAAAACACTTAGTGAATCGAAATTCATCAAATTCTGTGCTGATTAGAGTGAGAGCAAATGAGGTAGAGCTATCCAGTAAAAAGGCATTAAGAGACCAATAACTACTGACAGTCACTATGGTAAGATGCCTGAGTAACCAAAGACTCCATGCATGTATGAGGAGAAAAAGTAAACCCGGCCTAAGATTCCAACACTGCAAAAACGATCTAAAAATAAGTAAAAATGTCTTAAATTAAGTGTATTTACCCTTAATTTGAGCAGATAAATGAGATAGTTTGCCAATGGAATGAGTAATTTTACTCTTACAGTAAGATAATTAGATAATATGTACTTGAAATAAGACAATGCAATTATGATTTCTTATTTTAAGTGTAAACTGTCTTGTTCCATTGGCAAAATGTCTCTTCTGCCTCCTCAATTCAAGAACAAATGCACTTATTTTAAGAAAAAAATGACTTTTCTAGGTTTAGATTTTTTGCAGTGAACTCAGGGTTGAGCTTTTAAAACCTAAAAAATGTTGTAGGAAAAACAGGTGTAGACTTTTGGACTCAACTTTAGATTAAGATTGTGTTTATACTTCTAGTTAGACTTCTATATGTGCCTCAAAGGCAACATGAATCTCAGTATTTTCAGTGCCATGATCTAATTTATGTTTGATGCTTTGGATCAGGTCATGCCCCACTTTGACTACTTTACTGATATATATTTTAAACTATTGTCCTCCAAACTACAAACACAAGTTAGTTTGGTTAAAGGTTAATAAGCCATGATGTCTTCTCTTTTATTTTAATATGGGGATGTCAAAAAAATAAAATAAATGCTAGATTGCTTTGTATGTATAGCAGTGTACTGAGGTTTATCAGCAACAAAACAATGCACGTAGAAGTGTCATTCTCAAGACTTGTGGTGCCAATCATTTAAGGTTAAGAATGTCTATGTCAACTTCTTGCAAAGATCTCCAAGTATATACAGCCCATTGCAAAAAAAATAAAATAAAAATTGCATGCCTCTTGTTTTTCATTTGTCACAGTCCAACGCTAAACCTCCCTACATGTTGTTGTGAGCGTAAACTAACAAAGTAATACTGTTAAAGGAGAAGGATTCTTAGAGATTTATGGTTTCTCATAACATTTTACAAATTAAAAGCCAAAATGTATGGTATGCATTTATATTCAGTCCCCACTGGGTCAGCTAAATTCTGGGGTATTATTTACCAAACGCAGCATACCGTGCTACATCATTGAAAAGCATAGCAGATAACGTATTAGCGGGACAGGGGAAATTACTCTTGCAAATCTCCCTGGTGAGTTTTGGTATGGGATGAAAATATCATTTGTCTGCGTAAAAACATTTTTCTATACTCACACCACTCTTTATTTTTCAAATGTTTGGTTATATGGGAAATATCGCACATGCTTATTGTCTCTCATTGTCGCAATCAGGAGTGTAGCAGCAAAGAAGACTCATTAAAGGACTATTAACTGATGCTTTTAATATCAGAGGGATATTAAACTTGCAGACTTTAGTACTCACTTTGACTTAGAACCCTTCTGGTTTGCAACATCATATTTAGTAATACATGTCTACAGCGTAGATAAAAATGATCTAATCATTAGTTATTAACATTCATAGTGCCTGATATAAAAAACAGTAATGGTTTTTAAGTGATTAAAAAATGAAAATTACTGATAAATATGACAAAAATGTTCTCTTCTGCTTGAAATATAACTTCTCTTCTTGAAAATAACACCCGCTTAAATTAGTCCATCTGACATATAATGCATTCGCTCAATCGTTTCCATAAGTACCTTTAGCCTATCTGCCCATTAGTGGCTTTTAGAAAGCTTTACATTGCCTTCCGAACACGCTGGAGCGAATCAGCTCCTCTTCTCCTCTGCATAAAGGACGCTCTGCCCTTGTTTCCCTCTCTCAGATTGATTAACTGACCTTGATACGACGATCGGCAGCATGTGGCAGCATGTGACAGCATGACAGGGAAAGATGAGACTTCCATGCGTCTCAAACCCACAAAAAAATTTGGAGATCATTAATTGGAAAGGATGATGTGACAGCTAATGTGTAATTGAACAAAAAAAATTTCTTTCCTTGGGATTTGACACATTCTGCAGAATTATGAATATTGAAAAATAATGTTTTACTCTAAGCAAATGTTCCTTCTTTAGCTTTAATCCGCATTATATTATCATTATTTGTTTTTCTCCTGCTGACTGGTGCATAAAATTCCCTTAATATCATCTCCTACCTGTCAGAATAGAGTGATGGCCCTGGTGTCAGGTCCTGCTATTTGCATTGTTGTGTCCTCATCATTAAAAAAAGAGGCACATGATAGCTTGCATGCAAACTCCTTCATGAATAAATGCTCTCATTCGACTTCCCCTTCATGAACTTTATTTATTTCCCCCGTTTTATTATTTTTTTTCTCTTCTTTTCACCTCATGGGCATAGCATATCCACACTAAAAAGATGACTTTGTTTGAAAAACGACCCTATGGCGAAGAAGAAGGCGCCTTTTTTTGTCCTTAGTCTCGTTGAGTCTCTTGCTATTCATTGGGCCACGGCGGCGAGAGAGGCATCTTATGCAGATCAAACTGAAGGGCTTCATTACCTAGAAGCCAGATACTTTTTGTTCTCCCTGAAGGGGAGAGCAAATGAGAGAGCATTAGCTTAGCAAACGAGAGTGATGGCTAAAAAGGATGGAGTGAGATGGAGGAAAAAGTAAAAAAAAAAAAAAGATGAAACTGTTGATGTTTGAGGTTGGGGGGGAATTAAGTCTGGCTCTGCATGCTCTAGAGAGGGAAGCCGACACCTGAACAACAGCACCTTTACATTTGCAGCTGCTGGCGGCTTTGTGCACATGTCCCTGTGACACAGGCGTGAATATAGTGGACACATGTATCTCTTTATCGAGTATTTCTGCCTGCATGCAAATGACCCCCCCCTCCACACACATTAACACACCCACACCCTACCCAAGTCTTTTCATTGACTCCCATTCATTTCTACAGCCTAACCGTGACCTCTACCCTAACCCTAAAACTATTCTGGGTTAATACCTAACCCTAACCTAAAACTTAGTCCTAAACGTGACCCCTGACCCTAAAACAGCAATTTCCCTCGTGGGTTCCAGGCATTGGGCCCCACAAGGAGCTAGCCTCATGAGACCGTCCTGATCTCGCGAGCTTTCAAGGTTTCACTCGCTAATCAGTCTGGAGACTCTCCGTTAAAGAAAATTTGGAGCCGTTCACCAAACGAACGTCCAATCAGCGTTGGCTTTGAGGCGGGTTGAGGTGTGACGCAACGAGAAGCGCGACAGCTCAGTCTAAAGAACATGGCGGCTTCAGCCGATGAAACTAGCGTTAGCGTGGCTATCAGGCAAGTTTTATCGGAATTACAGAGTATTTCTTCACTGAAAGAAGAGCAAAACACTGCTCTGGAGGCTTTTCTCAGAGGAAAAGATGTTTTTGCTCTTCTCCCGACTGGTTTCGACAAGAGTAGCCTGGCTTGTGGTTGTGTTTTCGTCGTCGCTCTGTTAGTACGTCATATGAGTCGTTGATCTGATTGGTTTATTTGGCCCGTCTATCACCAACATAGGCCAATCAGCTAACCAGTATTTTCGCCCCTTCCCAAAATGACTTCAACGGAAGCTTTCCAGATGGATATGCGGAGCAAATCCATCCCAGTCAGGTTAAGAAGGAGCAGCCGGTCCCCACAACATGCTATTTTCCCTTAAAATGGGTCCTGCAATGTGATAAAAACAAGAGCACACACACAGATACACCCCCCCCCCCCCCCCCGGGGCTCTAAAGGGCTCATATTACTCTGTCTGGACCAAGACTGATGATGTTCCATGCATAATTTAGAGCTACACTGGATAATAAATAACATTTGATGAATTAGTAATGCAGATATGTGTGATATTGAGCATCTGCGACTGTGGTACTGCATGTATTTTTTTAATTGATCTTTTTTTTCCAGAGCTTAACAAAGTAATGCAGACACTGTATTTTTCAGATGTCACGGCGCGTACACTAGCTTTAACATATTTCATTATCATTTTATGTGGATCTGAATCAACACATAACACACCATTACATAGCTGTCAGGTATCCCGTTTTGGCAGAGGAGCTCCCGTATTTTACCCCTTTCCCGCCATCCTCCCATGTTAGCTGTCTCCTGTAAATCTCCCGTATTATTGTTTTATAAAATTCTGTTGAGAAGTTATGGAGTGTGTGTGGCGCATAGGGGCACTGCTCTACCAGGGCGCTGCTATACCAACCATGAGTGACAAAAAAGTGGGAAAATAAATTCAAGTTTTTTTGTTGTTGTTTTTTTGGTATATTTTAGCTTTTTTAAATGTGTAAATTAAAGAGATTACAGATAGTGGAAGCTTGTAAATGTATAAGTAAAACAGCAAGTTACTGCAATCTTTCAAGTCTGTACTGATCAGTATTTAGAATATAAAAGATCATGCCAAAAATATGAAGAACACAGTTTGTGGTTATTTTACTGTACAGGCAATTACCAGATGGGTAATCATTAATTAGGTCAAATTTAATTCAATTCCATTCAGTTAATTTATATAGCGCCAATTCACAACACATGTCATCTCAATTGATTCAAAGTTGTCTAAGGAAAACCAGTTGATCGCATCGACTCATTGACTCAAATGCAATCCCTCACACTAAGCAAGCTTGTAGCGACAGTGGAGAGGAAAAACTCCCTTTTAACAGGAAGAAACCTCCAGCAGAACCAGGTTTAGAACTTGGGGGAGATAGATTAATAACAGCGGGGAAAAATCCTCACCAGATTCTTATTTTATTACTTAATTTATTTATATTTGACTTATTTAATGAACCATTTAAACCTGTTAAATATATTATTTTAGGTACAATAAAGCATATTTAATTATTCCCAAGAAGTTTACAAAGAGAGATTTTATTTTCTTCTTCCATCTAATTTTTTATACGAAGGAGGCTATAATAAATATTTTGATTTCAAAGGTGGGGCTAACAGGATCAGAGGAAACAAAGAACACATTTTATAACAACAGATGTGTTACCTCAGTCAATTGTTGAGATTTTAACCATATAAACAGCTCTTTTGGGATGTAGTAAAGGGCATCAATAAAACATTTTTCTGTTGAAGCTGAGCCTTACCAGATTGACATAAATCCAGCGTGCTGCAAGTCAGTCAGACCAGGCTAAGAAATGTCCTTTATTTTGGTGTTTGATCAGTTCACTTTGTGTGTCTAATGCATGACTTTCCCCAGATCGCTAACTGGACTTCTTAGGCTTTCTTCTTGCCCCTTCTCCATTTAGTTTAACTGAATTAAACTGAATTTATTACAGTAATTGATCATTTGAAGACCAGACTGGGAACACCTGTGATAGCCTTAGTAAATCGTAATTGTTTTGCTTAACTTGTACCTTAATTGTGTATTGTTTATGGTATTTGCCATGTAACTTAGTGCCCCTTAAGGCCTGGAGTCCCTTTAAAAGCGGATTTTAATGGGACTTTCCCAGGTGAGTTAGTTGCCTGTTCACAGATTCTCCTACTTGAGTTGTGAATCTGAAATGGGCCCCTGGGCTCCTTCTCTGATTTATACTGTCCTTTGCAAATCTTTCAGCTAACGGGGACAGCCCTGTCTCTGCTGGTTTGCAGGTTTGGCAAACATTTTTTTACATGATAGATGGAACGTGCCTTTCTGTGTGGTGCATCTTTTCATGTTCACCAATTTAATCTAAAAAAAGTTATCAAATAAAGTACTGACACCATATGAATCAACAAAGGGAAAAATTGTATTTAGGTTTATTCAAAGCTGCAACTGATTAGCAGTTAGCTTATTGAACATTTAAAATTGTGAGACAAGACAGATTTATTAATAAATGACAATACCTACTGAAACAGAGGTGATTAAAATCAAATCTGTGTGTTTATCACCAGCAGTGGGTAATAACTGGTCATATTTACTTAGTTTAGTTATTTCAGTATATTCTTTGTGAAAAATATACTTTTAATTGTAGATTTAGTGCACCAAATTTTTATACTTTTATTTGAGGAATAGCCTGATAAGATTTCTCTGAACTTTACGTCTGGCTACTTTATTTATTATAAATCATTTTATATAAGGTGCCCACAGTTAATGTATATGTCAAAAAGAGTGTATTTTTTTTTTTTTTTTTTACACAAGCTTACATCAGTTGAGGTCAAGCTAATGTGCACTAAGGAGTAAGTATTGTCCGGAAGCATTGGTGTCAAAAGTACACACATGTACTACTTAAGTAGAAGTATAGATACTGCAGTTAAAAAAAAACACTCAACTTGACCTCTTTACTCAAGTAAAAGTGAAAAAGTATGTGCTCCAAAAACTACTTAAAGTATAAAAGTATAAAGTAACCTTTAAAAAAAACAGCCAGATGCCGCTATATGAACTAAAACCTCAATTTTTGGACTATTTGTAAAATTCTCTGAGATAGGGCCAAGGATGAGGGAGGTCTTGTTGGTCTCCGCTCCCGATACGCTCTCGCCTGTGTCCGACCTTTCAGACGTTTCAACATCTTTTTCTGAATCCCACATTGTAGCATGGCATAGACAATTCACGTTAGCAGTTTGAAGAACACCTGCTTGCTTCTGATGATTTCCTTTAGCTAACCAATGAGTGTTTGCGTTCTATGACTCATCCAATCACACTAGTTTTCACTAGATGTGGGTGGAGCCAATGATCTGCATTGGATGGAGCACATGACGGGAAATAAAGATTAAGAAACATTAAGCCGAAGCCAAGAGTAACGAGGAACGTTTATTTTATATATGTTAGGAATAAAAAAGTACAGATACTTGTGTGAAAATGTAATAAGTAGAAGTCAGAAGTAGAAAGAAAATTAAGTGATAAAGTAAAGTATAGACACCTAAAAAGTTTACTTAAGTACAGTAAGGAAGTATTTGTACTGCGTTACTTGACAACTCTGTCCGGAGAGACTGGTTTTATAGGTTTTATGTTAAAAAGAAAATTGGCTCAACTGAAGCGTGAAACGGTCTGAAAATATCTCAGCTTTTCCTTTATTGATCAAAAACACAAACAGACAGACAGATAACATTTGTGCAGAAAAGTTTCTTTTGCCTGGAAGATTTTGTTCTTCAATTACATTTTTAATATATATTTTTTTCTTTTAAATAGCAGAATTTGCACCTGGCTTTTTACATGTTGTTCCCTTTTTTATTACATACTTTAAACATTAGAGTTCCTCAGTTCCTACAGTAAGTAGCTGTTTTAACAAATACTTTTACTTGAGTAGCTTGGATGCCTACTTTTTACTAATACTTGAGTGAATATATAATGAAGTAATGTTACTCTAACTTCAGTATAAATTCTAGGTACTCTACCCACCTCTGTTTTACAACACACAACCATAGCCGTACACACCAGAGCAGAAGCTCAGACACTGCTGCCAAATGAGGTGAGACAGATAGGAGTAGTGGGTTATTTACAGAGAAACTCCAGTGTGTCAGTTAAATCCTCTCTGCCTCGGAGGCCTGTCCTATCCCCATTTAGCACGGCCACAGCAAATGGCAGTTTGGCACGCAGGCGCTGGCTGTTAGGCCTGAGAGAGTCCGAACCTTGGCCAGGTTCACCGCTCTGACCTCCACTCACCCCCGCGCAGCCTCAGCGCCACCCACCAACGTAATCACAGCCGTGGTCTGAAGCATCTCTCCCCACCTCGGGGAGCCTGCTCATCGGATGTGCTCCAGCTCAGCATCGGCCCAGCTGCCCACTGTGTTAAAGGGCCAGGAGCCCCCTGCCACTCTGCCCATCTGCCGAGCTACAGACGGGAGTCGAGGATCAGAGAAGAGAGAGGCGCAAACACCAGAAACCCACTCTCTTAGCCCTCAGTCCAAAGCTCAGCAGAGAAATGGTAGATAAAAGATGCACTATAAATGTTCCTCTCATACTTGCGGGTTGCTGTGACCCCAAAATACTGCAACACTTTACTGAAGTTAAGCTCCTTTAAGGCACCCAGACTCCGATTTTGCAAGGCCGACACACGCTGAAGAGGTGCTGAGAGATCAGGAAAAAAAGAACAATGTTCCTCAGTATATCAGGACAGCTTTTATTTATAGAACATCTGGTTCAACTGAAGCGAAACGGTCTGAAAATATCTCAGCTGTTTCTTTATTGATCCAAAACACAGAGTGCAACGTGTGAACAAACGAGCAGATAGATAGATAGATAGATAGATAGATAGATAGATAGATAGATAGATAGATAGATAGATTGATAGATTGATAGATAGATACTAATTACTTTTATTTTTTTTATTTTATTTACTTTTTATTTTTATTTATTTTAGTTATTTTATCTTTTTGTGCAGCACTTTGGAAACCTTGTGTTTATTGAAATCGTGCTATATAAATAAAGTGCATTGGATTAGTTAGTTAGTTAGTTAATTAGTTAGTTAGTTAGTTAGTTAGTTAGTTAGTTAGTTAGTTAGTTAGTTAGTTAGTTAGTTAGTACAAGGTAGAGGCAGCATCATGCTGTGGGGATGATTTTTTTCACTATGGCAAGAGAATCTGGTCAATGTTGATAGGAAGGTGAACGTAGCTAAAAGTCCATTAATGATTCTGGAAGAAATCTGCTGAGGCTACCAAACCCTTCCTAAAGGGGGACAGTTCCTCCGAAAAGGACTGCGATGACACATGTATAACCTGAGCTACAATGATTCAGATCAAAGTAAACCCAGTTACCCAGCCAATATAGTTATGCTGCTATAGGCATTGAATTCTGGAAGACATAGGGACCCCTATTTCATAATTTTGCTTCATTCTATCTCTATTCTCCCACTCTGCAGAATCTGTTAGTTCAATCTCTAACGTTCTGCTCTCTCTGCTTTTTCTCATAGTAGCTTCATCTGGTCTGTTCCTGTTTGGCTGTGACTCCATCCTGGAGAGAAATATCAGCTGTGCTGCTGCCATCAACACCTTTGTTTCTAGATGTTGGAGCTTGGCCTGTTTTCCAGTGTAGTCCTGTTTCTCTGACTGTGACTAACTGGATGTGCTCTCTTCATCCTCTGACATGGGAGCTGGCTCGGAGCTCGTCTGCCTGGCTGTGTGTTTCCTGGACGGGGCCGCCTGTGGAGCTGGTTGACAGTTGCCTTTTGTATCTATGCTTCTTTTTCTATGTCTGCTTCTGTCTCCTTGAACCCCAGTGGGCCTCAGCAGATGGCCGCTCACACTGAGCCTGGTTCTGCTGGAAGTTTCTTCCTGTTAAAAGGGAGTTTTTCCTCTCCACTGTCGCTACAAGCATGCTTAGTGTGAGGTATTGCTGAAGAGTCAATGAGTCGATGCAATCAACTGGTTTTCCTTAGAAACTTTGAATCAATTTTACCGTATGTGGCATGTGTTGTGAATTGGTGCTATATAAATAAACTGAATTGAATTGAACTTGAGATATTTTGTGAAAATGAATTTGCATAAATGGCCGTCTCTAAATATTCAAGGCGCTTGGAGATATACGGCTCTCATCATGGCTTGCGGTACAGCAAAACTTTCCCTATTGATTATTTAGATAAACTGTTCTAGCATGAATATGTTCTACGTTAAAACAAAAATAATAAAGAAAAAAAATATATTGTTGTATGCTGTTAACTTGTAAATTGTGCTTTTATTTAAATACATATTAAAGCTTTTACCAAAACAGTAAAGGTGTATGACATTTATTTTTATAAATGCAAAATCTAAGCCAAAACTTTACTTAAAACATTATCAGAATCCATCGTGGTACACATATATCACAGAACCATTTATTGGCACAGAAAAAGTAAACCTTCAAAGCCTCAATGTGTTGACAACCTTGGTAAGCTTCTCTTCAGCGTCTGTCCAGGACTGAGGCTGTAAAGTTTACCTGTTTTTGTGAATTATGATCAAAACAGTTCGCAGAGGCAGGCAGACCAGATGTACTGTATTGAAACAACTAAGCTAGTTGAAATTATGGGCTAAAGTGACTACACTTCACCTATTTTACTATTTAAGCTGATCTAATAAGTACATTTCTCCACTGTGAGATCAGTAAAATCAATGAATTAATCAATCGGTATCCATAACAGAATATGTGGTATCATTTAACAAGTCTACAGGAGCTAAAAGTTAAAACCTTTGGCTGTTTGCTGGGATATAAATAATAATGGATTTAAAATGGAGTTCAAGGAGTAAAAAGTAAATAATGATTTCTGTCTGATTTCTGATGTTATCTGTCCTCCCTCTGGAAAAAAATCATGTATATATTGAAGGACAAACAGGACCCGTTTGAATCTATTTGGAATTCCGTCATTAATTATGTTAAGACTCTCAATATCTAGAAAAAAAAGTGCAAGTGATTGAAGAACAAGTGAACTGCTGTTCGCAAAGACATTTTATTGGAGGACAAATACTGTCAAATTAAATTTGCATTATAAGAGGCCAAGCATGAAATGTGATCAGTTGCATTGGAGCAAATGTTGTGTGAGGCAATTTGTTGTCTGCATTTTATTTTGACTTGAACAGTAACGTAAATATTGCTGTGATTACATTCTGTATATTGTTCAAGGTGTTTGTTTAAATTGCTAAAATTTGAATAAATATATTTTGGGAAAAAGTAAATATTGATTTCTGGGCAGATAATTAAAATCCCTCAGGTGGAAATGATGACACTGAAGCTAGCTTCCGAGTGGCACAGCCCCTTAGAGGTTACAAATCTGATACTAACATCAGCTGGTAATAACAACGTAGCTTCCTACTAATCCTGTTTATCGAGAATGTAAGTCAAGAAATAACTTTTGAAAATTAGGCTTTCACTGTCTCATGTGACTAAGATTCCCTGAGGAGAAAACTTAGTAGTGAATCTATTTTAAAAACATCTTAATCTGCTTTAAATCAGCTCATAGTTGCGCATCGGGGGGTATTCAATTCTTAAATCCCCAGCTATGGGGGCGGTCTATCAAAAGGAGGAAATCGGAGAGAGAGACAGAGACATGTTTGTGTTGCTTATATTAGTTTTTTTTTCTTTAAATTTTTTAAAAGTGGCCAGTCAGGGTTTTAGATTTTATTATCATTTAGTATTATTTTTCCCTTTGACTTTTTTTGTGGCAGAGCTCAGTCCTGTAGTTACCACCCTATGCAATTTGCTATGTGCTATGAGCCAGTGTTTTGTCAGATGAGCATACCCCATCACACCCGCATACCTATAGTCAATACGCATGTGCAAGACACCAGATTTGTGTTTATCCCTTTAGTTTTGTGCCAAAAAGTAGACTTTAAACAACCTAAAGGGGCGTGTATCTCTTTAGTCATGTACAAAAAAACAAGAAAAAACATATAATGGTCAGATCGCCATATGCTTTAAAAAAACAACAAACAGTAAGTAATAAAAAGGTAATCAAAAAAAAGGTAATCAAGTAATCAAAAAGTTTATTTCAAACCTGCACACATTTTACAATACATATAATGACAAAAAATACATATGCATGGCTTGAAAAGGGGATGGAAGAAGCAAAAGCTTATACAATCCCCTCCTGCTCATCCCAGGGACACTCCTGCAAATGACAAGACAAAGGCCCCGTCCACACGAAGCCGAACCCTGGCCTAAACGCACAAATTTTTCACCAAACCAGCCTCTCATCCACATGAAGCCGGCGTTTCAGGGGTCTGTAAACGATGTTTTTTTTATTCAGCCTTCAGAGTGGGAAGATTTTGAAACGCCTTTTTCGCGTTTCCATCTTTCAGCTGTAACCGCATTTTTTTTTAACATGCATTGTCATAGCGTCGCCTCTAAACACGCATGCGTCATAGCGTCGCCTCTAAACACGCATGCGCGACACAGTATCACAACAACAATGGCGCCGTACTGTGTTGAATGGTTGCTGCTCATGCTACTCACCCTGCTGTCGGGCTTACAACAGAATCTTCTTCTT
>NW_015151200.1:205713-212623 GCF_000732505.1 Cyprinodon variegatus
GCTACATGAGTTTTAAAATATCGGCATATCGGATATCGGCCAAAATCCCAATATCGTGCATCCCTAGTATTGACTATGGGTATGCTGGTCTGACCGGGTATACTCCTCTGACAGAACACCGCCTCTGGGGACATAGGAAAATAAAATACTACTCCTATACATTTCTAGTTGTAATGCAAAAACAATATAAAAAAGAATAGAGAGCCTTTTAAATTGAGAGAACAAAAAACAGTCCAGTGTAAAAAATAAATTGTCTTGTCTTGCAGATAGAAATGCATCATCATGGATCACAGTATTCTGCGACATCATAACAGCACAACAGATGTAGCTTAGATAAAGGTCTGCAACCTGCTCATTTCCATACGTCGCAACTTGATCAAGTCCACACATTCATCGCCCAAATCTGGGATGACAAGCCTTTACTTATTTTCTCTCCTGCCGGTGGTGATGAAACCATAATCAGAAACATCATTAAGACCCTCCATAGAAGGCTGTGCCTCTTAGGCACGTTACCCGCGCCCATAATAGCTCGGAAAATGTAAATCAAGTCCAGGTAATCTATTAATGTCACTTTGGTTTTATGTCTTTGCTCCAATTTAGGAGATCCTGAAACTTTCTGGCGAGCTTCCGCTCACGTATTCATTTTGCCGTGGTCTTAGTGAGGGCGGCTCATGCAAGGGGAGGAAAAGATGGGCCATCTGTCAGCGAGCCTCCCACATTAATCGGCCTGATAATGAAGCGCACGTTCAGCCCTATACCCCTGGGGCGTCTCTCGCATGAGTTTTATGCAGCAGAACAACTTTCACCAAGTTTGCTTCGCAGCGGAGCAATTATTGTCATTCACACCCCCTCTTAGCGCACTGAGGAGGGCCTGGCGACCTCTGCCTAATTACCTGAAGCATCACCTCCAGCAGACTTTGTAATTTCCATCTACATCACAACCCGCTTGTTAGCTGCAGACGGTGGCAGAGCCTCATAATTCCGGCATATGGTCTACAAACATACAAGGGAATTTGTCAGCTTGTACTGGCCTTAAAGTCGAAGACCCCATTAACGAGAAAACAGGATCCACTAATCCTGTGAGATCTGTGCAATCAGTGCGAAAGAAACACATTAATATCACAGCCAGGCTTGCAGCCGTAAGCAATAATAAACTCGCTTTAACTGCAGTGACACGGAATCATAAATATGAAATGAATACATTCACACAGCTAACAACGTTGGCTAGACACGCAGAGATATCAAACACTAATCAGCTCGGAGGAAATAAAACGAGTGTTTTCATTTGCTTGAAGATTAGGAACACAGAAAATTACCAAAACCTTGAATTTATGAACACAACAAAAACAAAAAAAAGGACTTGAAAACGTGGAAAATTTCTGGAAGTTGTGCTAATTAATATTTTTATACCTAATATAAAAGGTTAAACTAGTGTGTTGGATGTGGATTTATCCTTGGTAATAAGTGTCCTCATTTGCAGCATGGAGGAAAATAAAGACCAATGCACAAAAACACACAGATATGAAAATACCAGATTAATTTTTTCCAAATATATACACTGAATTGGGGTGTTATCTTTTCATCCAGCTTTTTTAAAATTTCTGATTAAATACTGATATAGCAGCTTTGGGTTTTGATGCTATGATATTAGCATCAATCATAGCAGCTTAAATTAATATGTAAAAAATAAATAAATAAAATATGGACATGCATTAATACTATAATATATATACTAATATATGCTTCTGATACTTAACAAGTATATTTCTTAGGTAAAAATAAAATGTATGGTATAGTACCGCTACTCTTGTTTTTTTTTTAAAGTTACCCAAATAAATATGACTAAGGAAATATTAACTAGTTCCTACCCACCATGATATGCAAGAACAAATAGTGATGCCATAATGTGACTGTAATCCAGGCAAGAGGCTTACTGTAGCTACCAACCTCAACCTTCCACTGAATAAGGCTGTGTCCGAACATCCGCCCTAACCCCTAAATCACTCAGTCACTTTATAGAGCAGGGACTATATAGTGAGCTTTATAGTGAACTCAGTTAATTGGCCGTTCGGACAGATGATCACTACTTTTCACTTCCCGTTAGTGATGTAACTCCGCCTCCAGCGCCCGGTGCCCTATGCCATCGCTGTCGGGTAGCTATAGCCTATGGCGACAGCGAGCCCCTGTGACAGCAAATCCCATAATGCTTTGCTGGTAGAACTCTCCGCTGAAAAAATTCTGGAATATAGGTACTCGTCCAGTGACCATGGATGATCACTGCTTTTCAAGGTGCATTGTGGGAAATTTGTAGTCGACTACTTTTCATCCACTACAGGGCTCGATGTTAACCATCGCCCGATCGCCCAGGGCAAGTAGTTTTTATTGTCGGGAGAGTACAAATTTCATTGCATTTGCCCGCCGGGCAAGTGCAATGATCAAAAAAAAAAATGTATCACTCAAAAATTACTTTTGAATCACCGACATTCGCTTAAAAAAGGACCCACATGCCATTTTTGTTGTTTTGTACACATTCTCCTGTGATTTGAAAAAGCCACGAGATTTTCCGCTAGATGGCGTGATTTTTTTGTCCGGGAATTGGCGCGAATCAGACACACCCACCACTCAGATAACCCTAGATTAAAAGTTATCATCAGGGATTAGGAAAATTGGCATAATTGTATGACATGTGCTCAGTGTAAATATGGCTATCATATGGCAGTCTTCTGTACAGTGATTTAGGTCATACATTAAAAAATTTTCATAAAAATTTTTTCTCTTAGAAATTGGAGAGGTGCATTTAAACATGTTAGATTGGTGACCTGTTATGTTATTATTATTGTCTTGTTGCTGCATTTATTTTGTCAGGGAAAACTAATCCTGAGTCATTTAAAAGTCAGGGAATTCTGAAATGATGTCAAACTGTGGAAACCCTGAATAAAATAACTATATAATGATTCTCTAGAAAAGTCACATTATATTAATAGTATTATCTTCTATAAACACACCGTGACTCTAAAATAAAAGTTATTCATTTGTGACATCGACTTCTGTCTTGTGATTTATCTTAAGTTTTTAACCTGGCAAGTTTTTAGATTTAGATTTTTAACATTATAATTTATATTTTTCCAAGCACACAACAGTTTAAAGCAAAGTTAAGTTTGAAAAGAATGTGCAGGAAGGATTGAAAAGCATGTTAACACGGTAATGTAGGCTTGAGTTCTTTATCTGACGCATGCAGATACACACCAGGAACCTGGAAACTTAAAAAATACTGAATTACAAAAAACATTTAAAAAACAAACATGTTTCATTGATATATATACAAAAATGAATATTAGGAACTATTTTTATCAAACATACTGGGCAAGTAAAAATTGTTTCTGGGCAAAGGAAATGTGAAAGTCGGGCAAGTGGTAAAAATCCTTAACTTCAACCCCTGCACTAGCTGTTTGGACACTCATTTAAAATGGCTTAACCACTATATAGTGCCCTACATAGTGATTAGGGCGGACATTCGGCATAGCCTAAGTCCGGCTCTCTTTCAAGGCCTTCCCCAAGGTCCATCATATCATCACAACAATAAACTATCCCAGCCACTCTTTGGATGTATTATACTTTAAAACCTTTCGAATAGTTGAAGGTGAAAATGAATAACACTTTGTTTAAATATTTTTCTTTAAAAAAAATCACCTTCTCTGAGTTTGCTGGTGAAGATTCTTAGTCATCCAGGTCATGGTGATTCCAAAAAAGTTTTAAAAAAAGTTAAAAAACAAACTACTGGAATTTGTTTTCCAAGTTTCAAGAGGTCTCATTCCCATCCAGGAAGCTTTTTGAATTCAAAAGTTTAATGATTTAAATTATTACAACAACAACTGAGTTATGAAAATCCCTTTTTTAACAACAACAAACAAAAAGAATATTTTAGACAACATTAGGCTGAGACTTTACCTCATTAAACGGGAGTTAAAACAGAAAATTATTAATTTTTTTAATTCGGCGGGATAAGTTTACGCTGCATTCCCTTATGTTTGGATAAAACAATCTTCCACGACAGTTTTTTAGATTATATTTTATAGTGGTTGCTCCACAAACATCCTTGAGACCTTGGTTATGGAAAATCCTTAATCATTTTCAGAATAAACTAATTACAGCTCCCTGATTTAGTTAAAGAAATAAATGGTTTTTGGAGCTAATTTCCATGTTAGCTTTTTACCAGACTCCAGACCTAAATTTAATGTGATTTGGCCGCTGGTAAATTTTAGATCTTTAATTTTTTTACGTAAATTTATTCTGCTAAGTTGTTAATCCTTATAAATGTCTCAATTGGAACAGTAATGTACCGGATTCAAGCCTTGATAAGTAGAACATCAAAGTCTGATAAACAAGAATTATTATTTAATGTCCCACTATCCTCCGATGGTAATTTAGAACTATCTGGTGGTCTTTTCTGTAAAAAAAAATATTTTTTTGGGATGCATTTCAGTCTTTAAAAGTATTTTCAAATAAAAAACATAGAAATAAAAAAAAAATAAACCTTGCTTATAAGAGTTCCAATCAAAGAAACCCAACTGATAACATATTCCCAGGCTGCTTACACTAATGACATCTAATTTTATTCCAACAAGCTATTTCCCCTCCAGCGGAGTGATGGCCCCTTACTGCCCACTCCCCCTCTTTGTTGCACTGTACTTAGAGAGACGACGTGCTGCACAGTGATAGTCACCTCCATTCTCAGCCATTCAAGGAAAGTGAAAGTCAGGGAAAAGTCACAGAAAGCCACACGTCTTATCCGACTAGCTCTTTTAAAGGAAGAACAAAAGGTCTTTCTCCTTCATTTCCCATTAACCTCGGTGCTCCTCGGCACACAGGAAACATGGCAACCTCCGCGGCCCATGTCACATATCTCATCCGGCTGTGGGGAACGCTTCCTTTGCTGGAAGCTGACATTCAATCCAAGAGGTTTGTGTGTGGGGAGGGGATTCTATCTAGCTGTAAGTCCTTGACAGATAAAGGTGGGTGTTGATATTTGTCCCGGTCTCGCTGATACGGTGCGGATACACTCTCGATAAGCGTAGAGCGGCTAAGACACTGATGAAGTCTGGAGTGGAACTGACAAGCTCTGTAAGTGGATAACATCGTCAGGAGAAGCAGGCTGTTATGGTCCTGGATTAGATTTTTGATTGTTCGACGCAGGTGAGTTCACTCCAAGCAGAGACACATCAGCCCTCTCAACGCTCTGAGCCCAGCACGCCGTCTACATGTCATAATTACATTTAAATACTTCCTTCTTTCTCTTGCAGAGGCTTGCGTGCGGCAGACTTCAGTGGAGTCTATTTATTCCGGCTCTGCTTTCTTGTGGACTTTATTAGTTATCAACAAGGCTCGACACACTCGCAGTAATCCGCCGAGTCCAACAGGCATTCTCAGTTCGACCGTGATGAAGAGGAAACGCTGCTGGAAGGAAACCGGCGGTTTATGAATACGAGACGAGAGAGACGAACAAATTTTTGTTTGTTTGTCCGGTGTGTCTTCCCATAATGCCACAAACTTAACAAGAGGAAAACTTGCAGCTGAAAGGGGAGAAAAAAAAGGCTTTCAAGCAAACAACCGAGCTTCCGTGAATGTTTAATTAATCAGTAGTGACAAAAGGGAACAACAGTCAACAAAGAGATGCCGATTTCCATTTCTTATGCATTATTCCCGCTGGCAAATCACAGAGTGCTGTCAACTGCCACTTTGCTCCCTACCCCGTCTTCATGGTTGTCTCTGCTCGGCGCTGGCAAAAACCCCTCAGAGAGCCAGAGTTCTGTTCAACCCGAGATCCAAAGCCTTGAGCAGTGGGGATCGCGTAACAGAGTTCAGACAAAAAGAGTTCACTGTTTCTCTGTGTTTACATGGATACTTTACAGCATCTTTTGTTCCTTTTTGCCTCCAAAACAGCAGCAGCTAATAAGAATCAGCCACAGGCGTCAGGAGGAGCTGGAGCTAAATCAGCACCACCTGGTTAAACCGACGCAAAAGGCCTGCTCGATACAGATGGGATTTGCCCAAAACAGATTCCATTATATACCTAACACCATCTGCCCTTGCATGTTATGTCAGCTCCATGACAGGTTACAAGAGGTAGCTCAATGGAGAAACACAATAACAACCACGTAATGCCAGACAACAGACCTCGGCTCTCTCGCTGAGCTCCTCGAATGTCAAAACCACATAAAGACACGCTCTGATCTCCTTTTTGCTGGTGATGGAAACATTTTCCCAAAAGCCCCCCTGCTGCTTCAGGGTCAGCGCTGAGGTTATCCTAGATGAAAAAACACAGCAAAATGATCCACTGACACGAGTTCTGCCACTCCCTTAGATCATCATCACGCCGCACTCTTGTTAATGCAGAAATTCAATAGATGAGAGTAGAACAATTCATTAAGAGCCAGTACAGTAGAAGAGGATAAAGTAGCTTGTATTCTACTTTATAGGGCAGCTGTTTAATGGTACTATAGTGCTATCACCATCATTTAAGTTGCTTTTCCATAGACCTCTCACAGCTTCTTAATATATGATACAGACAATCGGCTATTTTGTTGCTGAGTGCTGACAATATCAACTCCCTTAGTTCAGATGGAGAAAAAATGTTCATTGAGCCACTGCCAGCACTGTTGCCAACTCTTCAGCTAGGAAAGTCACCATTAGCTGTCCTATAAATCACTAAATGATGTCATCCCATCATTTGCATATTTGGTAATGCATTCATCCAGCCGTAGGAGAGAGGCAAAATAGTGATTAAAACGTTCTAAAGATGTTTAAAATGAAGATGAAGTCTATAAAATAATTGATAGTTTCAATAGTAGGGAGTGGTGGCCTAGTGCTTAAGGCATACAATGGAAAAATAATATCCAGTGTTGTGCCTGAA
>NW_015151200.1:214937-216575 GCF_000732505.1 Cyprinodon variegatus
CTAGGTCCAGAAAGTAAAAACCATCTTAGTTTTCTTTCATCCTGTTCATTAAACCAGGTGATTAACCCCCAGTCTGTGTTTTGGAGGTTAAAATATAAATGTTGGAACTAATCTCGTCCATGATTTTTACTTTGTGGATCTGGATTATCCAGATATAAATTTTTCAGTGCTTAGTCCTATTTCTCTTTTAGACATTAATATGTTCTCAGCTTTTACTGTGACCAACAATGCGCTCTTTTTTTATCCCTTTTGACATAAAACTTAACTCATAGCTTAATAGTTTATTTTGCAGACAGAGCCACCTGTGGCAGTGCTTCAAGTCCTTTCTATTCCCTCAGTGTTTTCGTCTTTTCTTAAACCCTAGTTACCCTCGGAGGAAGCCGCTCATAATGAGCCTGGTTCTGCTGGAGGTTTCTTCCTGTTAAAAAGGGGGTTATTATCTCCACTGTAACTGCATGCTTCCTCTGTATGAGGGATGGCTGGTGAGTCAAAGATGAATCCAGGCAAATATCTGTTGTCTACATTTGCTCATCCAGGTGAAACGAGTCCTGCAAAGTCAGTGACTTGATGCACCAGCTGGTTTTCCTTAGATATCAAACTTTTAACTGATCTGACTGTATGATCTGATTGAAATTCCTTTGAGATGACATGATTTGGAGATGAAGAAATAAATTGCAATTAAATTGAATATACCAAATTAAGAACTAACTTTTAAAAAAAAACAAAACAAAAAAATAAAGTCATCAGTGGCTTAAAGCATCTTGCAGTAGAATTCATACCCTAATTAAATGTGCTGATGACTTCGTAATGTCTGGAATGTTGCTGTGTATATCTTGCATTGTTGATTCTTAATAAGAAATCTGCGACATTTTCGTCATGCTTTGCTCATTTGCATTTCTTTCTACTTAAGTTGTTTACAGACATTCAACTTTGAAATGGTTTTTGATGCTGACCCGAGTTGCGAGGTCACAGCTCTGGGTCTGTGGGTTGAAATCGAAGGGATTTGATCTTATTCATCATTCATGTATTTCCGCTTGCCCAAAATGCTCATCAAAGACATGCATGTAAATAGGCACACTTGTTTCCTCTTGTCTGATTCTCTCATTATTTCTGTTAGATAGCCCATTAGAGATCAGCCGTCTTGGAAATCTCTCACTCTGATTAGGCCGCTGTGAGAGGCAAGAGGTTAGAAATGAGGTCTGTCAACTGTGACTTACCAACAGCAGACATTTCTGGAACTGACGCACGGTATGGGCCTTCAATGAACTGCGGTGGGTTGTCGTTTATGTCCTGGACTTTGATGATGAACTCAGACGGCGGCTCCAGAGGCTCGTCTGTGTCGGCGTTAATGACCTGGGCTGTTAGCGTGTACTCTGCTTTCTCCTCACGGTCCAGCCTCTTCATGGCATGAATGTCACCTGTTAACTCATTTATGGCGAAGATGGTGCCTGCCCCCTCGCCTGCCAGAACATATTTGATGTTCTTGTTGCCCACATCCAAGTCTGTGTGTAGCTGCAATCAAAAGAACAGAGATAAAAGGTTAGGAAGATGTTTTGAAATCTATCTATCTATCTATCTATCTATCTATCTATCTATCTATCTATCTATCTATCTATCTATCTATCTATCTGTCTGTCT
>NW_015151200.1:217037-219782 GCF_000732505.1 Cyprinodon variegatus
CAGAGTAGCTACATCTGGGCCGGTAGTGTTTGTCTATGAAATCCTCCTAGCTCCAAACATCAGCTGGGCTGCTGCCATCAACAACTTTAATTTTGAAGGATTGAGTAGAGCCCATTATTTAGTGCTTAGTCATGTTTTTCCCCCTAGACATAGCTATAGAAGAAGCTTTTACTTTGACCAACTGCTCTCTTTAACCCTCTGTGCATGGAAATAAGCTCAGAGCTCATCTGCCTGATTGTTTCTTTCCTACACAGAAAAGGTAACACTAAATTAGCTTACTGTATGTATTGCTGATGTATTTAAAGGTATTGAAGAGGATTTTTGTGAATTTTTGAAAAGACCCGCCCTCTCCACTTTTGAGCAAAACGCACATGCACAACCCTGTACCCGCTCCCAAGAGGGAACGCCTATTAAACGCTTGCGAGAGCGTGCACAAGCACATTTCTCCTGGTGCACGCTCTGTTTAAGAGTTGCTGTTTGCAAGCTTATTTTTCAAAAGAAGATTTGAAATTTTTTCACTATGTCAGAACGAGCACGTTCAACAGCCTTACGTAAACATATCACCAGAATGATTGACAACTAGGAGGACCACTTATTTTAATGATTCACCTGGAAAAAGGACATCCTCCACTATACCTTTAAGCAAATGAAGGTACATCCTCCTCTCCAACTATAGCTTGCTCTGGTGCAAGCTAACAGAACTGACAAAGACTCCTGAATAAGTGTTGAAACAATTGCCTTCCAATTTCGGGCTGTTTTGTGGTTTCCATGACCCAGATGACTGAGAACTGACACAGGCAATAATTGATACAGGAATTCAAGATCTACAAATACAGATAGATAGATCTGTACCTGTAGCCCCCAAAGGATAATTCCAGCAGAAGCTGGACAGTTTGACCATTTTTTCTTTATGCATTTTCCTTTTTAACATTTGCTCTCTACTTTCCTCTTCACAACTGATCTCTACGTTGTGTTGTCCTCTCAGACAAAATTGTGTTTATAACGAGAAAACGATATGAAAATCTGGACATTCAATGCTTATGACTTTTTTTTATGCTATTTTATGCATATTCAGTTGAAGTATTTGACATAGGTGTAATACCTTATGGTTGCTGCTGCTTCTTTGCTGGAAGAAGTGTTGCCTAGATACTAAACATGGCCCAACATTGCTTCGCTTAGCTAAATGAGGCCCGCTGGGGACAATAAGTTTATAAGTAGCGCAGGAAATGGACCAAAGCCGACATAGTTCCTCGTTGTACATCAAAAAAAGCGTCATACAAACATGCAATCCTAGGTAAAATGCTCCATGAAGTGTAGAACTCACGGAAAACAGAAGCTGGTTGTGGTCTGGATGCAGAACTTATTAGAAGGCAAGAATCAAAGGTACATTTCTTTTCTAAGGATGAATCTATCCTCATTCATTTCCTCAAATAAGTCCAAAAGTCAGTGGACGGTGCTGCATACTCCTCATTATTTTTGTCATTATGGTTTCATTAGTTCAGTAGAGCTGCATTACATGCTAAGCTGAGTGGTTAGATCCCACTCGCTGCACAGCCTGGTATAACTAATGAGCCTGACAGGGCTATCTATGTAAGGCTGCTCAAATACACGAGGAGGAGAAAGCCTAAGCTGTAGGGTTTTTAAAAAAAGGAACTTACAGGAGAAAATGCAAGAAGAAAACATAAGAGGAAGGTGGGATACAAAAGCAAAGAAGTTTGATTTTATTCATCTAAATACATATAGCTCTTCTCATATAAGCCTCCTGATCCATGATGCGAGTGATTGTCAGAAGAGGGGAAGACAGGGCTCCGGGTTTCTGGCTTCGGATGCCAGCACTCGTCATTTCTGTCTCTATTTTTGTGAACATACATGTTATCTGAAAGACATGCTTTCAAAAAGCTCACAGGCATGAATCAAAACATCTGAATTCAGCAGCTTTAATTTCATTTCCCAGCCAGTGTTTCAGCAGGGATTCCTGTGGGAGCGTAGCTGGGATGCAGAAAAGAGAAGCAGGGATCTGTCGGCAAAAATCCCGTCCCCTCAAGCCCTCCCCGCGCGACGTTCACGCAGGCCAGCTTTTATGTGTTTGCCGTCTCCGAGGTGTTGTTTGAAGACACTGACAAAGCACATTCGCTTAAATTGTCACACCTTGCACTTTTGTTTTCCTAATTGTGCCATCATTTCACATGAATGATGTAGCTCATTAACACAAATGCCTTACAACATCCTGCATACTGAGAAACTCCAAATGAGCTCAAATTAATGATGGTCTGTCATTTTTAACCCCCTCTTTTATTCTGTTTGGCTACTTGCATGTAATCTAATATTTACAACTCAATACCTTCAATGAAGGGGTTCTGTAAGGATGGTGTAACAGTGCTGAACACATACCCTGCTGCAAAAGTAGACCTGTGAGTTCAGATTGTGTATACCGTATGTATAAAGATGGATCCTTTACAAAGTTTTTAAACACTTTTTTAAGGCATTAATCTCTCTCTGAGACAAAAAATAATTGCTCGTTCCACCCAATTATTCCCATCAGAAGCTTTTGATAACTCTTTCACATCGTTGTTTAAGGTTAAACTCAAGTACGGACTTCAACGAGGACTCTAAATAACCTTTATTTAATTTCTCTAGACTCGCTAGTTTCCCTCAGATCATTGTGTTCTTGGATCAACCAAAGGGTACTTGAGGTCATAAACTGCTGACAATTAATTATCTGCTAGGATTTTCTAACCTGACTCC
>NW_015151200.1:220017-226280 GCF_000732505.1 Cyprinodon variegatus
TCCAAATTTTCTTTAACGGAGAGTCTCCAGACTGATTAGCGTGTTAAATCTTGAAAGCTCGCAAGATCACGATGGTGTCACGAAGCTAAGGATTTTCTGCTAGAGAGAAAAAAATCATAGCTGGTTCCAGGTCGACGGGGGTAAAGGGGGCGGGGCAACTGGGTATTTTTATTTACTTTAGTGCTGAAACAATGAATGAGATTAATCGTGATTAATCAAGTATTGAAATAATCATAAACAAACTTAATAATTGATTAAACATTCAATGGAGTGTAGAGACTCTAAAACATGTATTTAGCTGACAGAGTGACCCATTTAGGGCAGCAATTATATCAAAACTGTAAAAAATATATATATAAACATTTTGCAATTAAGATTTTAAAAAATGTTTTGTCTGTCAATATGTTCTATCCAGAACTCCTCAAGTGCAAATGTTTCAGTTTCACTTGGTTTCATTTTGCAAAAAGTCTTCTTTAAGGAAACTTAAGATATGCCACTATAAATTAAAAAAGTTCATTGACATATCAGTCGATTTGCTAAATAACCTTTAGTTGCAGCCCTCATTTACTTCTTTACCTAATTTTTTGATTTATTGCTGCATGTGAAAAATTTTTGTAGCTTGCATAAATACCATTGATTATAATGTTTTCTTCATAATTGTCCTTGCAGTATTATGATAGACATCCACTGACCCCCATCCCCACAAAATCGTTTGGCAACTGATGCAATTTCTTTTAGTTTATGAAGTTGCCCTGTTAAAGTTCACAACGCTCGATGGGCTGCTGGTGAAGAAGGGAAAATTATGCAGCTCAACAGTGGCTCCATTACTTTGATATATAAACAGTGCCCCAGCTGTCATCTGAGGATCAAGCCGCAGGTACAGCCTATCTTTGGTCGGTGTCAACCTATTGACAGCCTGCTGTTAGCGCTAAAAAAACCTCTATGTATCTGTGCTCAATGAAGTTATAGTTAGGAACACACAAAAAGAAGATAAAAATGCATTAATACAAGCATTTAATGAATGAAACCATATGTATTATAAATAAATAATTATCTAATTTTTATGATTTTTGTTCATTAGCAATTATTAAACTCATATTCTTACTTCATGGTCATATGTTGAAGATATGCTTATTTATTCATTTTTTTTACCTCTCTGCCCAACAAATAATCATATATATATATATATATATATATATATATATATATATATATATATATATATATATATATATATATATATATATATATTAAACACTAATAAATAACGCATTTCATCTCACGGCAATTAAAAAACAATTCAACCAGATCATACAGTCAGATAAGTTCAGTGCTTTATATGTAAGGAAAACCAGCATATTGCATAAAGTCATTGACTCTTCAGCAATCCCTCACACTACAATTTACAATTTTTACAATTTAGTTTATTTATATAGCGCCAATTCACAACACGTCATCTCAAGGCACCTTAGAGTTCACCAAATCATTAAGTCAAATTGATTCAAAGTTTACTCATTGATTCAAAATCGACTCACTGACTCAAATGCAATCCCTCACACTAAGCATGCTTGTAGCGACAGTGGAGAGGAAAACTCCCTTTGAACAGGAAGAAACCTCCAGCAGAACCAGGCTCAGTGTGAGCAGCCATCTGCTGAGGCCGACTGGGGTTCAAGGAGACAGAAGCAGAGATACAATAGTTAAGTTGTAAGTAATGTAAAGTAGGTGGATTTCCATGCCTGGCTCGTCAGTTCACAGTAGATCCCAAAAGTCTGTATGGTTCCCAAGATATACTTGGCAAGTATGATAGGGATCTTTGTCTTTGTTTAGCTCAGCAGTCTGTTTGCCACAGAACTCCATCTTAATGATGAAGAATAAACACTTACTTAACTATGCCACTTCTGGATGAGGTCCCATTGTTCAGTGTTTAATTTCATTTAGTTATCAGATTGTACTTGAGTGAAATTAAAGTAATTGGATCTGGATTAGACTGGAAAAACTGAACCTGACTGTTTGTTGAACACCAGTGGACATGATGGATAAAGTTATGGATTTACATCTGACCAAGGTGGTTTGGATAAATTGTTAGTCTGTTTTCTCCTTAACTCAGGCTCAATTTGTCTGTTAATATGGTACAAATCTTAACAATTGGAAGTAAGTCATTCTTAACAATATTTCAAAGGTAAAACATGTGGGTTACTGCCAAAAAAATACAACCAGTATTGACAAAGCATTCAATGAAATAAGCCTTTTTTTAATACATCTTGAGGCTGAAAAAAAGTCCCAAAGGTGCTGAGAGCGGCGGACAGATTCTACATTCATATTTCTTTGAACAAGCCTAATCTGCTGATTACTCTCTCAAGAGAGCTGATTTGCAAACCTTTAATTGAAATAGGTTTGTTGTTTTTCACGCCAAATCTGAAGTATTGAGTTTAATGCTTCTGTGTTATTTTTCTTCATATTATGGACTCATAGTTTTTGAAAAGTGGATATTTTAACCTCTAAGGTTTGAAAACCAATTATCCTGAGACTGAAATGTCTTAGCAGTTGAATACTATTAAATATTTATAAGCATTTGTAAACAAAACAAGTCACAAAGATCACCAACTACATAAGTTCTGATAAAGATAATTAATTAAAAATATTTTGCTTTGTTGAATCACTAAGGTAAATAGTTATCTCTAAGCACATGGACCTGTAAAAAGAGAAAATCCACAAATACTTCTAAGAGATGCGATAATAATGGTCCACCTTATCGACCTTTTCGGTCAGACATTAGATCATCCCATCCAACTATGCACCAGGTCTGGCCCTGAGAACCAAGAGATTTAATAACATATTTCTAAACAGTTTGGACATTTGAACACTTCGGCAAAATGCTATCTGTCAAACATCAGAGAATTCAGCATTAAAAGAAACCAAATCACCTTAATTTTTACAATAAGCAGAGTTATGTAGATAGGAAGCATATTCAATGTCGTGGTCAAAGTTTCAAACTATAAAGTAAATTGTTGTCAACAAATGGGACAAAAAAAAATACATGAAAAAAGAAAAACTCTACAGTAGGTATTATGAAAATCTTATTGATTAAAGTAGATAAAATGAACCAAAATCAACAAAGAGCACCATTGTTTTTCTCCTGTCATGACAAACCAACTGGTGCTCGACATATATAAACCCAACCGTCTGAGCTTTCACCAGCATTGTGGAACCACAGAGAAAATTTGCATCTGTTGACTCCTGTTTTAAATAGAGCTGCACAGATACCAATGCCAGTATCGGGCGGGGCCCCGATCCAGCACTAAAATGGCGGCATCGGTATCGGCGAGTACCAACAAATAGGGCACCGATACCATTTTGAGAACCAAAAGTTTCTTCAACTATTGTCACCATTTCCAGGTAGGAAATAAAAATTTCTACTGGATTTACTTTGCATTGGTCTTTTTCCTGCTTCGCAAAGGTAGGCAGCAGCTTGACAAAGCCATGATGGCAATTATTTTACATCCAAGTAGCTTTCAGTTATTCATATATACACACATCAATTTCAAAAAGATGGTATCGGTATCGGCTCATACTGCAAAGCCAGGTACCGGGTATCGGTATCGGGGGCAAAAAATTGGCATCGGAGCAATTCTAGCTTTAAACAATGAAACACCTTGATATTATGCACAACCAAAAACACTCATGTCCAATGCTTAATAAAATTAAACACCACAGCATGCATCTAGAAGTCCCCAAAACCCCACAAACTGCAAGGATTTGTTTTCTCATGGTGGACATAACTGGATTTAACTTGTTTACATATTCCAAGGCAGTAGCAAATAATGTGGAAAACATAGTGAAGTTGTGCTCTCTTCATTCCCTGACATGGGAGATGGCATGTCTGCCTGACTGTATGTTTCCTGGACGGGGCCGCCTTTTACAGTTGCTGTTTGTATCTCTGCTTCTGTCTCCTTGAACCCCAGTGGGCCTCAGCAGATGGCCGCTCACACTGAGCCTGGTTCTGCTGGAGGTTTCTTCCTGTTAAAAGGGAGTTTTTCCTCTCCACTGTCGCTACAAGCATGCTTAGTGTGAGGGATTGTATTTGAGTCAATGAGTCGATGCAATCAACTGGTTTTCCTTAGATAAAAATCTTTGAATTTGAATCAATCTGACTGGATGATCTGGTGAAGTGGAAAGTGCCTTGAGATGACATCTGTTGTGAATTGGCGTTATATAAATAAACTGAATTGAACTAAATTGAAGTTGGACAGCAAAGTGAGTCAATAAAGTTTTAATTTATAGTTGTGTTACAATCTAATCTAAGAAATATCTGACTTCTGTAAGTCTTTTCCCTTTTTTATACTGTTGCAGGTCTCCTACCTTGCCAGATTTATCTTGCAGACTATCACGCCTTGTTCCTGGTATAACTACAAGTTTGGGGGGGGTATTTCAAAGGCTGTTATTTTCATCCTCGTTGTGACTCAGCTTACAAGACTGTATAGATATCTCAGTGGCTTTGTGCCGCATTATAGCTGGCAAGTAAGAAAAAAACACAAGGCCTGAATAAATCATCTCCGTTAAAAGGGGCACAGTGTTCTTCCTGTTAGAAATTGAAAGTAACACTTCTACTCAGCTCTGTGTCTGAAGCTGAGACTTGACCCCTGCCCTCCCTAAAAGTTAAAGGGAGTTTTGTCATACCCGGCCACAGCTCTTGACACTCCTCTACAGGGCTGGGTCGTCCTGGAGTACCAAAAAGGGTCTTTAAAGAGTACAATTACTGAGAGATGAAAAAAGAAGACTGTCACTGGTCCTGGTCATTAAGCAAGTTGCCTCGGTAACTTACATAGCATCAACAACTAGTGACATTAGCTCTGGTATCCAGGAAGTGAGCGGAAAATAGATAACACTAGAGTGAAGTCAGAGTGATTATGTGTTGCAGTGCACACTAGAGACACAATACACCACACAGACTTTTGAACACAGGGTAAACAAAGCTAATGCACCCTATGGCATGCCTCCATCGATTTGGTATTTGGCATGAAACAATATTAATAGAGATGTTTGCAGTCGATTTTCGGTAAAGGCAAGACGACTCCTAAACTAGGCTTTAAATAGGGCTGAAATGTAACGCTGCCTTCATTCAGAGTTTCATTCGTTTAGTAAACAGCGACTTCAGTGTTCTGTAAAAGACAATGCAATTCATCACACAGCATCAGTGAGTGCAGCGGGTGTGTTCTGGCTGGAAAGGTTTTATTGACTCCCTCTCCAACCGCAGCCTCTGCTGTTGAAAAGACAGACATCTATACATTCTGAGGCTAGAGCTCAGACTGATGAGGAAAGCCCTTGATGAATGAAGAGGTCTTTTTCCCCCCATGACACTCCTTAGCAGCACTCTGTGCCGATGCATGCACATTCATGTGCACAACACCAGCCGCAACTTCCAATCAGGGAGCTGGATTGGTTCTTCTTTACCAGCCAGTGGAGGAGGAAATATGTCAGCCCCTGCTGCAGATGAGCCTTTACAGCAATCACTTGAACAATCACCGTCCTAATGAGATAGATTCAACAGATTCCACTCCCACACACCCGAACTAACTCCCCTCCCCCGTCAGGAGGCTGGAATTCTCCCGGTGTTGCCCCTGCTGAAGGAACTAATGATTTTGCTCCTGGTCAGGCCAAATGTTAGTTAGGACATGTGCTCCTCCTATGTATGTACCAGCAGGACTGAAGATGGAGAGGCAGACTGAAGTAAAGAGCAAGAGGGAGGAGATGCTGTCACTGTGATGAAGAACATACTGCACACAATACGTCAGACTGCTGTCTCTAAGTTCAACCTCAGTTACTATTTAGAAGGGGACTGAAGATTGCTTCTGTAGTTGCAATGACTTGGGCATGGTGTTTATGAGGGACGGAAGAAGCTATTCTTGAGGAAAGTTTTGATAAAGACATTCAATATTTTAATAAGAATTTACACCAATACATAAAAAAGAAGCAAACCGACATGGAGCTAATTACCACCAATCCTACAACCGGGTTTTCTTACACTTTCTGCCGACAAGCAACAAGTATTTTTTTTTATCATTGTTGAAGAATCTGCACCAACCCTTCTTTAAAGAACTATTTTAATGTTAGAAGAGAGGAGGGGTTTAAGGAAGGACAACCCATTAACTGTAAGATCTCACCCAAACCGACTGAAAACCAGTGATGGGAGTAACGGCGTTGAAAGTAACGGCGTTACTAACGCCGCTACCTTTTTACTGTAACTATAACACAATTACAATTGC
>NW_015151200.1:227102-229711 GCF_000732505.1 Cyprinodon variegatus
TGGATGATGGATGGATGGATGGAAGATGGATGGATGATGGATGGATGCATGATGGATGGATGGATGATGGATGGATGGATGGAAGATGGATGGATGATGGATGGATGCATGATGGATGGATGGATGATGGATGGATGCATGATGAATGGATGGATGATGGATGGATGGATGGAAGATGGATGGATGGATGGATGATGGATCGATGATGGATGGATGGATGATTATTTTAAGAATTACCTATCTAGATTTTGATTTTTTTCCAGTGCAAAAAAGGCAACAAAGGCAAACATCCAAAGACATAAACCCTCAGGATCCACAAAAATATGGAAAAACTTAAAAATCACTTAAAGGTGAAGAAAGGACGACGAACCAGCAAACAGTGACTGAACAGGAGGTGCATATATGGGAGAAAGAAACAAAGACCAGGCTAATCAGCAGATGGGAGCAGGTGTGAACAGAGGAGTCTAGAAGGGAGCTAGGAGAAGGAGACTGACACAAAAGAGCAACAGAGAGCAAACAAGAAATACCTAAGAACTCAAATACAATCAAAAACAACCAGAATAATACAGAATGGAAATAAAACCACTGAAAGCTCGAGATAAAACTTAAACAGAACCAAAACCGTGACACACTACTATTGAGTATATCCAATCCTTTCTTAAAAAGTGGGAATCTTTTTAAAAGCATGACATGAAAAACGCTGCTGTTCTTCCTCTGTTTCTCTTACTTGGAAATTTAATTTGTGAACCACCAGAAAATATGATCTGATTTTACTGGAAGGGAAGATCAAATATGTTGACTAGATTTGTAGGCTTAAAATGTGATTTTGGCCTTTGAACCAACACAGTTCCTTTTTATTTTGCTGTTTTTCACATTTACAGGTAATGTAGAAAATTGACTTTATATATTATGATACTCCATCCTTTTCTTAAAGGATTCATCCATCCTTCTACAAATACTATTTAACTTCATGTTTATGCATATTTTTTGTTCTAATTGAACTAATTTTCATACCCTAATTTATCTTTTTTTTTTACTTGTGTGTATGCTCATTCATGTGAATGTGATGTTAGCAACATTAGCAGTTTGCAATGGTTCATTTAGCATAGTTTTTCAGGTTTCCTAAAGAACAGGTAAAAGGCTCCACAAGCAGCAACATTTACCGACTGCCTGCAGGTGAGTTCCTGATTGTTGGAATCACATCTCTTGGTGGAATAGAGAAAGGAGTGATGAATGCAAGGCGTATTCATTTTAGTACCATTCCATAATAGACATAAATCAAGGAGGAGGAACAAAATGGCACTTTGTGAAGAGCTGGTTTGAACAAAGAGCCAAACAAAAAAACAAAAAAACAAGATACTTTCACACTCCTGACTGTTTGATAGGTTTGGGCTAAATCCCAACATTAGCACACACATGTTAAGAGGAAAATCTATGAAGTTCAGGTGATTTCAGCTTTAAATGAATTAAGGGTTTATGCAGAAAAATGTGCAAAGATGTGCAGCAGAGCAAACAATATTCTCGAGAATATTAATCCAGTCTTGCTAAAGGGGTCTTTTACTAATTAGTTAGTCTGTGACGTTGGATTCCAAGGTTTGACGTACAAATTGAAGCTGCATATTGTTGAGTCAGTTACACCATTCATGTATCTTTGGTATGCTCGATATTGAGTGGGAATTTCTCCCCACTCTCCATTACAAAAATGCTCAAAATATTTTAAATTGCAAAGACATCTCTTGTCTTTGAGTCATATAGTTTTGGTTTGAATTTAGGTCTTTAGTAATTATTATCATAATGATGGTCTACTGCTGAATCACATGTATTCCCCTGGTTAGCCCTAATGATAAAAAATTAAATCACTCTTTATCTTCAGTGTCCTATCAGATAACAAAGAGTTTTCAGCTAGGTTTTGCAGCTACTTAGAACTGCAATGAACAATATTAGATTTTACAGCTTGACTGAGCAAAACCCTGTTCAAGCAGATGAAAAACAACCACCCGAGAACAAGGTGCTCTCAATTTTGTCAGGCCATGCATTTTTTTTAATATAAGGTACTGAGAGATGTTTACAAGGCCAAGAATTTTTCATAACACAACCAGGGCTCAACAAATAATCACACATCAGTATTTAACATCAGGTTGCTTTAATACATTAGAGGTTTAACTTGTATACTTTCAAAAATGAAGAGATAATGTGTAGAATAATGAAAAGGAGTTCTATGTTGAATACCATGAAAAACAGATATCAATTACAAAGCAACACTGTAACTTTTAGTCACTAGGGTAGTTAGACCTGTAACTTCCAGGCTTTAAGTTGGAAAGAAATAGCTGGATTCATCCCCTCTAGATTAAATCATACAAACCCAACCACACACCCATACAAAAACTGGCTCACCTCAAAGACAGAATGTCGAAATAACAAAACTGAGCCTTCCAGTGCAGCAAGGACGGATTCAACTCCTATGTTGGAGAAGCCATACAGAAACTACACAAATGCAAGGACACAGCAAAAGAAAGCAAGGAGTTTGTACAAGGTTTGGTAAATTGTATGTACTTATATACCACCTTGACCAAAGCGCTTTACACTACATTCATTCACCCATTCACACA
>NW_015151200.1:230711-236624 GCF_000732505.1 Cyprinodon variegatus
ATAAGTGTATTTGTTCTTGGATTTAGTAGGTAAAAGAGAGATGAAGACAATTTACACTTACCATAAGAAAACACAATTGCATTGTCTTATTTCAGGTGCATTTTATCTAATTTTCTTATTTTAAGAGCAAAAATACTCATTCCATTGGCAAACTATCTCATTTACCTACTCAAGTTAAGCGTAAATACACTTAATTTAAGACATTTCTACTTGTTTTTAGATCTTTTTTCCAGTGTGGTTACACTGGAAAAAAATCAAAATCTAGAAAAGTCATTTTTTCTTAAAATAAGTGATTTTTTCTTGGATTGAGGAGGTAAAAGAGACATTTTGCCAATGCACAAGACAATTTACACTTAAAATAAGAAAACACAATTGCATGTCTTATTTCAAGTGCATATTATCTAATTATCTTATTTTAAGAGTAAAAGTATTCACTCCATTGGCAAACTATCTCATTTACCTACTAAAATTAAGGGTAAATACACTTAATATAGGAAATTTTTACTTATTTCTAGATTGTTTTTCCAGTGTAGCTCTCATGTTTAACGGTGACTCAGGCCGCTGTAGCCAGGCTGCCATAATACCATACCTGAACATCCTAATTTTTACAACAGCTTGGCTTCAAGAAAGGAGGAACACAAGATCTGCCACTCCTACAGCTAAAAAATAATGGCTGAAACACCCAGTAACTGGCTAAACCGCTCTGATGAGCCCCGTTTCAGCTGCCACATTTATATAAAAGCTTGAGGATTTTGTAAAAACGACATGGGAACAGCAGTCAATGGTTTTGGCTAATAGGGGTGGTGTAATGGTGTGGATATAATCGCTCCTCACTACAAAACCTCTCAACAGATTAGAGGGTTTATTTTTATGTTTTTTTTAATTTAGATAGTAAAGATTAGGTGTCATCTTACAGTTTGTATAAAATTATCTCCTTTTGATTCAAAAACCTGGATTTTTAACAGGGTTGCATAAACAATACCATTTTCATCATCTGTCTCCTCTCACCTAATCTAAATTCAAATATTAGATATAACTTTTAAATAAATATAAGTGCATATTTTTTGTGTGCATGAGAAAAATGTAAAAGAGGCCGAAGGAGGAAATGCTCAAATGCTATTACCTCTGAAATCTGATCATCTGAAGTTGTTCATTGAATCTATGTGTTTGCTCTACAGTACAAGTAATTAGTACAGAACTGATGCAAAAGGATTATGGTTTGTTTAAACTAGATTACATAATCCCACTATCATAGTTGAGGGGAAATGCTGTATTCTCTGTAAAATATGGACAACATGCATGTTATATAAAATGTGTAGGAACCCTGAGGCCATGCACAGTTTCCCTCTGGTTTGCAGAGCACCTTTTGTTGCAGCCAGATGTTGATTTTATTTTATTTTTTTATATTTTCAGCTAAGCCGGTTGTTGTGCCCTAGTTTTCCTCACTTGGTCAGCGTAATCTGCAGAACAAATCCAAAAAAAGTTCATCTGAGACAGCTTCACACTGCAGCGACAAATCAACAGCGGGTAATTCATTGCCAAAACGGATAAAATTAGAGCTTTCTGTGGAGCCTTCGGCAACTGCAGCCCAAATAGTTACTCCAGATAGATTCTGCTCAAACATGTCTAGATATTAATTGTACTTCCTCCCATTTGTTGGATTTTGACTCTTCTAATTACACTTACATGAATAATCTGTAATTCTAAATATTGCAATAACATTTTGAATGTACGGAACAGATGGTGCGATGCATGATATATGATACACTTAGCTATTCTTGGGAACATTTTCCCTCCAGTATGTCTCATGGCACAAAGCGGTTTATCAAATTGGACACAAAAGTTCCCTTCTGTTGTAAAACCACTGTAGATTTTATTAGAGGAAACTATACAGCGAACATCAGTTATACCAGCTGAAATAAAAAAGCTTCCTTTAGAATTAAATCTGTCTGAAATGTTATCAGCCCTTTCACACTTTATAACACAAATCAAGTCATCTTTAAAGGTGTTAAGTAAAACGTACTCCTTCTGCGATTGTTGTAACATTCGTTTCTCTGCATCTGTTGTGAGAAAGCGCAGCTATTTTCACGACTCTCACAGAAGAAAGAGATTTAAAAGCTAGGTTATCTGTTGTCCTTTTTGTTCAGGCCGCAAAGGGATAAAATCAGCCGAGATTTGCAAGCATCTTTTGCAGGAGAACCATAATCAATACTGTTTCAGTGTGAGGTCAGTCAGTATTAATGGAGGGCAAAAAGAGGAACGAGTGCCTTGCATGTTTTCCTGTTCATTTATTATCAGTGCAGACACTCTAGCTTTATTGAGACAATGGGAGAGAGATGGTGCCACGACACTCAAACAAGCAAAGGTGGTGGTTTGTAATTGAAGCCAGGGCCACTCGGAATAGGTACAGTAATTACAACCAGCATAGATACCATTTCCATAGTAACTCACTCAAATATCTTGTAGTTTTCCTTTTTCATGACATTAATGGCCACTGCTTACATCCTCTTTATTTTATTCATTTATTTTTTTTTTTATGGATGAATGTGGTTCAATGATCCAAACCCAAAATGCTGGATTTGTGTGCAATCTGTGCCAAGGTCGATCTAAGCTAATGTGTTCCGGCCCATACCCGCACTCTGAGCAATTGCATGCATGTAGCATTCATTGCCACCGGCGCTTTATTGCTTCTGGAGAATAAGTCAAAGTCAAAGCAGCGCTCCTCTGTACATGAGGGCAACGCAATTAGATTTATCCACCCATGAAAAGCGTTTTGCTTGTAAGTCTGAAAAAAGATGCAACGGCGCATTTAAACTGTTAGATAACATGTTGTCGCACTGAAACCTGGTAGGGAGGCTGCAGGCCCTGCCGATCTCAGACTTCAGCCTTTGATGGTTTGCAAATGGCTTAAATGTTTGGTGACATGTCCTAACCTTTAACCCAAATAAACCACAGGTGACCTTTCATTACATGACAGTGCCTAAAACTTCCTGTATAAAACATATGAAGTGTTTTATACATGAAGGTGGAAAACTGATGAGTAGCAGTAAAATTTTAGCTTCTCTAAAATACTTTCATTATTTCTGTATTTGAAATGGTTGCAGGGCATGCAATAAAACAGAAGAAAAATATCTAATTGACCCTTAATAGACAGCTGGATTTCTACCTGTTGCTTCTCTTGGCATGCAATCAAAATCTTTGGTGAATTAAGGAAGGATTTGAAAAAAATATACAATGAACTTACATACTATAATTACCTAGACATATTGAATTGTCCATTAAAGGGTTAATCTTGTTAAAGTTTATTTTTATTTTTTATTTATTTGTTTATTTTACAGGGACAGTACAATTAAACATTGCAACCAAACAGGTGGCCGATGTCCAAGTACAGTACATAAGGCTTGTAGCCATGGGCTAATTTGCAGCCTTCGTCCCTGGTTAGGCTTTTAAAAGGTGTTAGCATTAAGGGGGAGGGAGGTTAATAACGACACACAAATCACAAATGCATAAAAACACAAAAAAAAAACCAAGAGAAGTTTAATTCCTGGACTTAACAATGGAACGGTTGCTGGTCAGTCATTTTCCACTCTAGCACTTTCACTCTTCTCCTTTCTCAGCTATTAGAATACAAAATAAAGAATGAAAACAAACTTTTAACCTCAAATTAAGGTCACACCTGCCTTTTTACCTATTTCTCTAGATCATAACTAATCATAATGCTTTGTCCTTTAGCTCAGCCAACTGTGAAAGAACGCGGTTTCTGTCATTCCACTGAATGATATCTAATAACAGAACATTTAGCTTATTTTTCATCTTGCCTTGGGGATATTATCTGTTACATTTAATTACTGAGATCTGAACCAAACTCAGTGGAAGAGACAGGGCATTTCTTTATCCTTAAAAAATTGAAATAAAGCCAAAATCTCTAGTTTGATGTGGGTAAATGCTGTCCTACAACCAGTTTCGTTCATTGGACATTTAGAAAAACCCTAAATATCAACAGTTATGACATTTAGGAGTATTGAACTTTGTTTCTCAGGCAAAAATCAGAACAAAACAGAGAGTATGGTATTGGATTGGTTAAAGGGGAATTGAAAACTATTTTCCATGATGCATCTAGCCTTCTGATGTTCCCTAGAACATGTGAAGTTGCAAGAAATCGAACACGAAGACTTATTTTTTGTGCTCAATCTTTAGTTCCTCGTTCCAAGTAGGGATTGCAAATTTTATAGTTGTATGTAGTGAATCACATGTAGATCAGACTAAGATGAAGCCATTAATTGACAAAATAAAGATGGAGTGAAAAAAAGTTTTCGACAGACCAGGTAGCCAAATTGAAACGCAAGGAGTTTGTCGTGTGGTAAGAATGTGGACAAGAAAGATGAAAAGAAAATAAATCAAACTGAGTTTCAGTGATGCTCACAAAGCTGAGGACCAGATTTGGAAAATGAAAGCATCCATCAGAGAGAGATAAACAAGCCTGCATAGACATGCGTCCTTCTGTATACAGCTGCATGATTTGATGAGGAATGGCACAGAAAAAAAGGCTTTTTTTTTTTATGTAACTTTACGCTTTCACATACCTAAATTAGGCAGTGAGCCCAACAGGGAACCATTTGAAAGAACTAATTTAAGGCAGTAAATTAATATATCTTATGAAAAAACGACTTTATTGTATTTCATGTCTGCTGTATTGGAACTCTTTTCAAGAATCAAGGTCTACTAGATATGGAAATTTGACCATAACCTTTTTTTTTTTTTTTTTTTTACACCCGCTCATTATACGCTATTGTTCAGCAAGAGTACAATCAGGTTGTTCATTTTTATTGGGCCTCTTAGCACCAGAAAACAAGTCCACTTCACAGCAGCTTCTGTGTTCTCTGAAGAGTTCAGCAGCCTGACGAGAAAAAGCTGTAATTTCAGCAAAACAAACAAGCAGAAGGAAAAGAAAAGGATGCATTGTGAACAACAAAGAGACTCAGCCAAAGGAGCTGTTGGTCACACAAAACGTCCAAAATGGAGGAGTTTTTCAGAGTTAACCTCAAAGAGTGTCATTACCCTACCTTTAGACCCCTAAGCTCATCTGTATACAAAGCATGCCGAAGGTAGGAGGGGATGGGGGGGTGGCAGAGGGGCGCTAAACAAAACAAGCTTAATCAAGGAGCACAACAGTTTTTCTCTTTCTTCTGTGAGGCTAACCTAATCAAATCAAGGAATGAGATTGATTTCACGAGGTGCAGATGGATCCCGTAGCAAGTCTAATTCAATGTGCTGCCTCTCCACTATGATGCGTGTTTTCTCGGCCCAGATGGCGCTGCCTTGGTTTGTGATTCATATTTTAGCGTTGCATCCCCCCCCCCGCCTGCTTGCTGTCCTATCTTTTGCCACTTTTCTTTCATAAGCTTTGGATTTTTTCTCCCCTTTTTTTCCCACTCACAGTTTAACCATGGAGTAAATGAGCGTTGACGTGGATGAGTCTCACAAACTCATCTGTTAAACAGCCGATCCTGTGATCTTGATAAATGTAGGAAGCAACACATGCTGACTGGTCAGTTTCACGGTGTATGTGACAAAGAGTGACTAACTCAACCAGGAATCGTACAAGTTATCAGTCTCATTAGCATCCAGAATTAAACGTATTATGGGTAGTTTTAGAATCTAGGTCATCTTTTAACTAATTCATTTTTTGTTGGACTGGAAAGGATATAGATAGGTGCCAAAGCTGATGACAATATGCATCTAATTCAAATTGAAAATAACTATTTCTGTTTGATATAGTTCATGTTAAAGACTAAAAGGATACTAACCTGACTCCGCCAGATGGATTTGCTCCACATATCCATCTGGAAACCTTCCGTTGAAGTAATTTTGGGAAGGGGCGAAAATACTGGTTAGCTGATTGGCCTATGTTGG
>NW_015151200.1:236910-237956 GCF_000732505.1 Cyprinodon variegatus
CTGATTAGCGAGTTAAATCTTGAAAGCTCGCGAGATCAGGATGGTCTCACAAGGCTAATGACAATATGCATCAAATTCAAATTGAAAATAACTATTTCTGTTTGATATACTGTATTTCATGTTAAAGACTAAAAGGATACTTCATATTTCATCATTCATCATTCTGCTTAGTGCATAGTTTTTTTAAGCATCCGAAAGACATCAAAGATTTAACTGAACACTCAAAAAACAAATCGACACAGCTATTTTTTCTAATTCTTGGTTAAAATCAAAGGAACTTAATGTCACTACACAGCATGACGAGGGCTCAGACATGGCAGTGATACAAAATGCTGTGTTAGTTTTTGCGATTGTAATGAAAAAAAAAAAATTTAAAAAATAAAAAAAAAAAATTTTGCGATTGTAATGAAAAAAAAAAACAAGATAAAATTAGAAAACAACCTTATCAAAAGCTCTAACCCACAGGATTAAGCAGTCTGCACTTGGGCTTATTGAACAAAGATGAGACAATGGCAATGCCACAGGCAAATTTCTGGCGATTCCAATGACATTGGGGGATACGACACCTGCCATTGACGCAAAGCAACAGCCACTGAGTGTTTTGATTTAGAAAATCTGAACTTTTTTTTCTTGGCACATCACAACAACCAATCAGGGACTGGATGTGGCTCTGAGGGAGGGTAAAAAAACAAACACTGCAGATGCCAAGCTTTTTTTAATCAAAATTAAATATAGAAAAAATGGAATGAAGTGGGGAATGTTTTTAGAAGGTTTGTGGATGGATAAAAAAAAAGCTGTTTTAATTTAGCTCTTAAAAGGACTATTAAAACACTCATAATTTGTCCTCCAGGGCCGTGTACAGCAAGCCACCACTTCCCCGTATCTTCCTTCATTCTCCCGCTGTAGCATCCAGAACTTACTCGAAACAAAGTCATTTAGAATGTTTTCAGAGCATAAACAGTAGTTTATAGGACTTCATAAAAGCGCGTTCACGAGTCTACGGAAACCGCGGCAGACCAAACCAGATGAAAGTGCGCATTCAGCTC
>NW_015151200.1:239103-242738 GCF_000732505.1 Cyprinodon variegatus
CAAAAAAGTACTCCAGAGTGTTGTTCAGCATGGGGGTGAGTAGAAAATGAAGGCTAATCATGTTTTGGGTGTACTATTCCTTTAAGCAGCACACTTTTGGGTTCTGACCTGTTGAAAGCACCAGAGAAAGTGACTACGTTCCAGCTGCAGCTCGATCCCAGACTTCCCAAACTAGAAGCAAAAGGAAGCATTGCTATTCTATACCTGAATGTCGTGGAGCTTTCCAGAAGGATGAAAAGTCAAAATCACCAGTGGAGACAGGTAAAACATCACCAATAGAGCCCTTCTGAATATTAAATAGCATATATGAACAATCAGAAATGTTGGATTTTTTTGTCCCATGGGATATAAAACTAAACTTTCTTCCCACATAACAATCATTGTACGTCTTTAGGGAAATGGCTTTTGCATTTCCCAGCAGGAAAAAAAAAAATTCAACCAAAAAATAGCTCTAATACTGGATGTGTATGACTCTATGCAGCTGTATTCTAATTACTTTGCTTTATATTTATACAGGTCAGGAGAAGCTTTAACATTTGCAGAAGACACTGGCTGTTATATTTTAAGGACCTACATCAGCCTACACTCGGTATGCATTATTTCTTATTAATATGTAAAATACTTGGGAGGGGGGGGTTTTAACAAATTAGATACAGTCATGAAAAACTATAGTGTTCTATAGTGAGCTCAATGTGTATGATATAAAAAAGACTTACTTAAAAAGAAAAAAATTATTTTCTTGTCAATAATTTTATGTCCAACAAATATTTGAATTCAGATTCCCTTTGGCTTTCCAATAAGCTTAATTCAAAATGTATTTCATATAGAGTATATGTAGACAAGCTCATATTTTCATAATTGGGTGGGCACGCAGCGTCGGAGTCACTGTGCGAGGCTTATTCCTGTAGGGAAATGCAGATGTGCTCCGCTGTGCCTGTTCGAGCTGTCAAAGTCATTGTTCTCAACCTGAGAAGTCTTGCAAATTAGCTGGTTCCAATGCCAGCTGCCAGCGCCGGCAAGGCATGCATTGCTGGTGTGGAGGGCTTGTGCAGGTAGGGAACACAATGAGTTTCTGTATAGAAGCTTGGGTAATGGGCTCTGACAGCTTTGGCTAAGCACTTTTGTTTGTCTTTGTGCAAATTCCTCTCTGGACTCTTTCTAAAGAGCAGCACTACAGGCGACTGCATTATTACGTTTGTTAGGTGTGCCCTAATGAAACAGGTTTTCTGTGGGTTGAATTGCAATTATTTACAGCAAAAGTGAAACTTTTCTGAACTTTATTTTCTGCATTAATAACTCCCAACTTCCATACTTATTTTTGACTTACCTACCTCATTATAGCACCTTTTTTTTTTTAAAGTAAGTTGGAGGAAAGCAGTATTTAGTCCTGCCTAAGAATAAAAGGCAGTGTAAATGGGAGCTTCATTGGCCATTTTAATAATCATCTTTGCCTTTTCCTTTGAGAGGCCTGTGATATTGAGTATCATTAGACATGCAAATAACAGCTCCATTTTCCCATCCCTTGGATTAGGACCGAAAGAGAGAAAAATGAAGAAGAGGCATGGCTCTGGCAGAAACAATTAAGCCATCCTTTTTGCGGAAGCACTTGGCAGTCAGCTATACACTGGCAAGGGGGGGTTGGGGTGAGTTAGGAGGAAGAAAAACAACAGGTTTGCCGAAACAACCATGCAGTTGCAAAAAGCAACATTTTAAGATGTCAAATCGCCTTGGAATGGGTGCAACATAAAATCCTCCCTGTATGCATTGTGATGCATCTGTGTCAAAGTAAAGAGTGGCACAGGATAACAAAGGGGACAAGCAGGAAGTCTGGATGTTCTTAATGGAGGGCAGCGATGACATGTTCCTTTTATCCTTCCACTTATTCAATATGGGCAGTGCTTGCTGTTGAAAAATGCAAGTACATCTGAAAAATGTGGATTTTGAGTATTTTTGAAGGAAGACTGGCCATTGTTCCTGCAGAGATTCAAGACTCATTGCCAAGTACGAAATACAGAATTCATTGCGTCCAAGATTGTGGCAGGGTTGACTTTTTTTACAATGAGCCCAGATGCTTTGGATAGATTTTTTTTTTTCCATCAACTGAAATCATCTTCGGAGAACATTTTCTTTTTTATTCAGCCTTTCTTTGAAGGATGTAAAAATAAATTTAATGATCTGAAACATTTTCAGAATGAAAAGGAACTATGCAAGCGACAAATGTACAGTGCACCTTACCAATGAAAATGAATGCTTTGAGTTTAGAAATAACTGAATATTATTCTTTGCAAAGTAATTCTTCTTCTTCTTCTCAGTGCTTGCCTTGAAATTGCCTCTCATAACCCATTTACCTGATTCCCCTGTTACCTTCACTTCATTTCCAAGTTATCCTCATCTTTCTGCATCTTGGTACCACTTAATGAAGCTACCAGTAGTAGAAATAAATCAATCCCTGTCTGGTAAAAGGTTACCAAACAAAAAGTAAGAAAACAGGCTAAGTCTTGGGGGTATTAGCCAGCAGCAGAATAATAAGGATATTTTCCCCTATCTTTTTTTTTTTATAGAAAAGGAAGATTCTCGGTGGCTTTTAGAGTAAAGAAAAACATTCCACACGTAGAAACTGCAAAAGAATGAAAAAGGATAAAGGAAAATAGCCCCCTGTGCTCAGTTCATCATCCTGGACATGAGGGCCAGGTGGTATGTCCAAATGTAGGAAAGAAAATGAAATACTTACGTCAACTCACAATCCTCTTTCTTTCTTTATAGCACTTTAACCCCCCTACTGCTTTCACACTGTGTCTTCTTTTCTGAAGTCGCCCATTGGTAATGTCAACAGAGATTTCACGGCAGAGTGCCAGTGCATCAGCCGGGCCTTCCAAGTTCCCCTACCTGTGATTTACATCAGAAGGGAGGCTCTGGGGGGATTTTCCATGCCAGCCGAAGAACGGGCGGCAGTAACGGTGATGGAGGTGGTGGTACGTAAAGGAAAGCAGGGGGGAGTTGATGTGGATAAAGCCATTGCCCTTGGGCCTGACATGGTAAGGCACTCTTACAATGGCCGCGTTGATCACTCGGCTGAGAAATGCTTTTACAGCAAACTCTACCCACATGTAGACTCTGCTGGTTAAATGTCACTATGTCCTGAATAGAAATTGGTCAGAAAACTTTGTGACATGCATAAACTGCATGCATTTGTGGCCAGGGCGATAATATCCATTTAATAAAGCGTCATATCCTTTATTACTACCAACCTGTCTTAGGCTGGTTTGAGATTCCAACAGTTTGATAACCATGAGCCTCACATTTGTATGGATATGTAAAGCATCCACAATATAATGGTACATTTGCTTTTATTTAAAGGCAAAAGTAAAAATTGTTTTAATTGGTACCATAAAATAATTTATTGATGCATAACAGGTGCAACCAGACTTTCACTGAATTATTCTCTCACATATCCAGGAGTCTTTGTCAATTTGTCAACTCAGTATATATATATACGTATGTATATATACACATATATATTTAAGAAAAAAAACTGCTTTCTTCGCCCTGGTGGGGTGGTATGTGTCATCTTCAAGCTCGGGTCCTCTACCAGAGGCCTGGGAGTTTGAGGGTTCTGCGCAGTATCTTAGCTGTTC
>NW_015151200.1:243832-254746 GCF_000732505.1 Cyprinodon variegatus
TCTCACTGTTGGGTGGACTTTCACCTTGATATTTCAGCGCAGATATAACTAGGGGTGAGAACCTGTGTAAGCGTACTGTGAAATCACCACATTGAAGGTGACGTGCTGTTGGAGCCTCTTATAAGTAGGATTAATTTCTCTTTTGCTAAATTATTAATGTTAGAGATCTAAGGTTATGTGAATGGTAGATCCATTGCTATTTATTTTTTTTTAATCTTATTTGACCCTCCTCCTTGTCAGTCCACCTGCTGCTGTGTTTAACAAGCAGAAACAGCTGATTTGGTTGATCTGATTGTTTGGTGAAGGTGGAAGGAGTGAAACAGTTTCTGCCAACAATTAACATTTATATTTACATTTTTTGTAAGTCAAATTGTAGATTATTTCGGTTGTTTTTATAAGTAAAGAAAACACCTTCTGAAACCAGAAAACTCTGCGCACGTGCTTTTTATTTTGGAGTTGAAAGCTCCTGCTAAAAACCAACCTGGCATTTTTTTATTTTTTGGGAACTTATTAGGTTGTAAGTGTAGCAACAACAAGTAGAAAACTTCACTGATGAATTGAAGAAAAGAGCAAGGTTTAGGGGATCCAAGTGATCACTCACAGACGAAGAAAGCAGCAAGTGGACCGTGAGTAAAATCAGCTGATTGAGTTTATTTATGAAAGTGCTGCTGTGCTGCAGAGAAACAATTGATCATTACAGAAAGCAAAGTTGTTGATTTTGGAAAGAGATTGTGGCAAAGAAGGATGTTTGTTGATTAACCTTTTTGGAAAGTGAAGGGATCTGTTTGATCGTTAATGATGTTTGACCCTCAAACTCCGCCTGCATCTCAGAACATGTTAAGACTGAAAAAAATCTAAATCTAGATTAGTCATTGTTTCTTGGAAAAGGTGCATTTGTTCTTGGATTGAGGAGGTAAAACAGACATTTTTCCAATGGAACAAGACAATTTACACTTAAAATAAGAAAACGCAATTGCATTGTCTTATTTCAAGTGCATATAATCTAAATATCTAAATATCGAATCTAAAACTACTCATTCCATTGGCAAACAATCTCATTTACCTACTCAAATTAATGGCAAATACACTTAATTTAAGAAATGTTTACTTATTTCTAGATCGTTTTTCCAGTGCATGGATGCAGCTATAAAGACGGGTTTGCTTCAGGGAAAGCGTATTGAACAGGTTATTATTTAGGTAGCACACACATATCATCAGAATTTAAATGGGCAATTTTAATCTAGATAAATCTAGAATAATTTGAAGATTACAGTGAGATTAATCTACATTAAAAAAATAATCTATGGCAACCACTTATATATATTGGTTTGTTTGCACAGGCTGTCTATGTGTATCTTGAAGCCTCTGAAAGAACACAGCATAGTTTAGATTTTTTATACTAATAAAACATCTGTACGATAATTTACTTCACCTGTGAAACAAAAAAGTGTCCCAAACAGTCGACCCTTTTATTTGCTGTAATATTTACTGTCTGATTCTTTGATTACAGGTTGATAACATCCTGCTGTTGCTCACTATTAGACTTCCAGGCCTTAAAGGCTGTTACTGTAAACTGTTAAGAATGTCAGTAGACTGTAAACATGTGTCTCTGTTGTGATATGCCATCAACTTTGCTCAACACTGTCAAGGATTTTGTCTCGATTCCACATGTTGACTTTACACTGAGTGCGTCAGTGTGAAAAATAACGCTAATTGGCAGTCTGGGGTCGAGAAACACCTTTTTCTGCTAATCTGTTGTTAGCTGTGCTTTTTAATTGATGCTTTAACTCAGAATTATCAATCACTGGTTTAAGTGACACAGTAGGAGTGGATTAGAGCCAAACTAACTGAGATTAATATACGTTTAGAATTGAAAATGAATGAATTTTAATGCAAAATGATTTTTTTTAATTTAAAAATATTTACACCTGACTCCAATGTGAGCTCATTAGCAGAGCCAGTGAGGCACTTAGGTCATTAGATTCAGGTGTTGTGGCTAAATGAGACGTCTAAAAGACCCAGATTTAACCCAGACCTCATAGATGCTAGCCTTTTTTTAAAATCATAGCTAACTGTAAAGCTTTTTCTTGGATGTTTTAAAAAATATCTTCCTTTCCAAATTAGTGTTAATTTAAATCATCTCCCTAGTACCAGTCAGGGGTCCAAGAGGCTAGATTTTCTCTAAAAACAAAGGAAATGTGCATTTTTATCGCAATATATATTTTTGTATTTATCACAACTACAAAAAAGTATATAAAATCTATGTCGGATATTAATATCCATACATATTTTCCTTTAAAAATAAATGCATCACTACAAATACATAATATTGGTCTGTAAATAAAACCCTTTTTGGATTTTTCTTCTGCTTCTTTGAACTATTAAAATTCCCATCTTTCACTTTCTACTTTTGCCTTTTACCAGGTTTTAAAGTTCTTTTCAGATCAATCCATTTATATATGATAGGATTTCCTTTGAACCCCTTAGTTTACCTCTTGTTGTTTTTTAACATCCTATTCCAGGTAACTGGCAGGCTCTCCTGCAATTTGACATTGTTTTTATTTTTATTTTCCTCCGTTTGCATATTTACTCCTTGATTTCCTTTGTTGTTTGGATGAGCCTTATTAAAGCAATCCCTTCTGTTCCCATGACTGTTTTCATTAGAGCTCAGCCTTGGTGATGTTTGCCTCCTAAATTCATGTTTAAGGACTTGCTGATTTCTTAACTGTCTTTTCTTCTTTTCAAAATTGATGTAAAAATATCTTTAGTTCAATATCTGTCCTGTGTGTTCTACATCTACATCCACCATGACCTCATATTTGAATTTAAATCATTTAAATGTTGTGCAGTACAGTATACTGCAGGTTGTATATGCAAGTTGTTGACATAAGTACAAATATTCCGATTTTAAACTTAGAAAAATCCGGAAATATTATCAAATAATTTGGCAATTATGGGGAGTGTTGCCTACACTGGAAAAACGATCTAGTAATAAGTAAAAATGTCTTAAATTAAGTGTATTTACCCTTAATTTGAGTAGGCAAATAAGATAGTTTTCAAATGGAATGAGTATTTTAATTCTTGAAATAAGATAATTAGATAATATGCACTAATATGTAAATAAGACAATGCAATTGTTTTGTTTTTTTTTTTTATTTTAAGTTTCAATTGTCTTGTTCTATTGGCAAAATGTATCTTTTACCTCCTCAATCCAAGAACAAATGTAGTTATTTTAAGAAATAATGACTTATCTAGATTTAGATTTTTTCCAGTGTAGTGGTTAGAGCAGTGCGTTCACTGGAAAAACGATCTAGAAATAAGTCAAAATATCTCAAATTACATGCATTTACCCTTAATTTGAGTAGGTAAATGAGATAGTTTGCCAATGGAATAAATGATTTTACTCTTAAAATAAGATATTTAGATAAAATGCACTTAAGATAAGACAATGCGATTGTGTTTTCTTATTTTAAATGTAAATTGTCTTGTTTCATTGGCAAAATGTCTCTTTTTCCTCCTCAATTCAAGAAAAAATGCACTTATTTTAAGAAATAATGACTTATCTAGATTTTGATTTTTTTTCCAGTGTTGTGCTCTGAGAAGGTTGCAGTTCCCGGTTCGATCCCCACAGCCTCCCCTCTGGGTCTCTGAGCAAGACCCTTAACCCCACACTGCTCCCCGGGCGCCGCACAATGGCAGCCCACTGCTCCCCAAGGGGATGGGTTAAATGCAGAGAGTGAATTTTCCCATTGTTGGACAATAAAGAGATTTACACAAATTTCTGAAGTTTGAATAAGTTGGATAAAACTAATTAAAAAGGATGTATTTGTTAACATTTTAACCCTTTAAAGCCCGATCCAAAGAATAAAACAAAACAGAAAATTACTTTTTTTTGGTTTGAAGTCCTCATTTGGCCTTTTAACAAAATATGTAAAAAGAAAAAACAGAAATAAATTTTTGATATTAATAATTTATTACTATGCAATAAGTCAAGATTATTTTTGTGTAGTCTTCTGCCCTCTGTTATCAGGTATATCTGAATGTGTACAATAGGATTGTGAGCAAAGTTTTTACCATTAAATTATGCAAAAGGTGTCAGATGCAAAACATTTCAGAAACCGTATGTATCAAATACGATACATTTGGCATTACAGGGTTAAGGATTCATGAACCCCTATTACGTTACAGACAATATTGAGCTATAATAAATTACAAAATAAGCTTTAAAAGCTCTGCAGTGTAGGATAATCTAGTTCTAATATGAAAAAGTCTACAGCACTTCATAAGTAATGAAGTCTGAATATCATAGAAGCAATGATAAAACTAAGATAAATTTGTGTTACTAAAAATCTCCGAAATGTTGAAAAAAGGTAGAAAAATCTCATAAGAATGGAATTGGAATGGCATCAAATGTTAAAATGGAGGAATTTGTGTGAGCTCTGCTTGAAAGTCTCCATCTCTGACTCCTCTGGCTGGTGGTTCAAAGACAAATTATAGGAAGGAAATGCTTCTACTGACTTCTTAGAGGAAACAGCATGGGAACAGCCAGGATGTTTGCACAGTCACCTTTTTCTACATTGGTTTGCAGTACAACCAGTACTCTGTTTTTTTCCCTTTTGCTGCCATCAAAGTGCAGATACCCAGCAAACTGAGAATAACCAGTAAAATGGAAAGATAAATATTGTCTAGAAAGACTTTCCTGAGTATATTGTTTCCAAATAAATCAACTGTAAACTTCTATGTAGGTGTGGTTATGGTTTTGGTTGTAAAAGCAGGTATTGTGTTCGCATGACACGGAACATTTGGACAAGCTGAACCCCAGCACCTTCTCACAGACATGCAGCTTGTTACAGTCCCATCCTAACCCACGTGTCACCTGTTCCACATGTTAAATCCACCCAAGACCGCGTGCGGTGCGGCGAAACGCGTTGTCATGGCTGTCATGTCCAGAGCTAACGAGTCGGGACACGACGTTGATACGCCATGCCATTTGTCTCTGGTAATAAGACATGAGAGCCTGCAGACATTTGAAGGAAGTCAGCACTGCAAAACGACTTCTTCCTGGAAAGACACACAGTGAGGCTTGCCAGGAAAGCTTTTTATTTATTTATTTTTAGTTTTTTTTTTTTTTTTCTTTCCCTGAGTCAGTGTCTGTGTGAGTGTGCATGCACGTTTAGATGAATGCGACCACACTTGCTTCTCTTCCCGGCTGCATTGCGTTGGTGTGACAGATGTTTGTGTTTGTGTGTGCATTGTTGCTTGATAAAATGTTCAGAAAAACACAGGCTGTAGGATGTGGGATTGTGCTTTGTGTAGGGGTGTGCGTGTCCTGATACAAGTGCCCCCTCCCTACTTCGGCTGACTAGTAGATAGATGCTGGCTGTCACACCTGTCTGACTTTGTTCCTGCCAGATGCGGCGGGGTCGCGGGGAAAGCGCCCAAACACTCATCAATCTCCACCACTGTCCAACATTCTTTCGGCTCCTGTGATGGCGTCCAATATCCATTTAGCCGCTCCAGATGCTGGCAGAAATGCTTACATGTACAGAAAAGGGTGGCCAAGCCTACTGACCTGCATCATCAGTATGAGTGGATGATCAAAAAAAAATAAAACAGAGGGCATTACAGGATGGCGAGATCTGTGCAGCAGAAGAGCCTGTGACAAATGAGGCTTTCCTTTTTGCTAACTCTGTGAGGATTTCATTGTCTTTAGCCTGGCAGCAAAAGATAATAAATTTGATGTCAACCCTATCTGATTTCACTACCTTCTATATCAAAGCAACACTTTTTAACTTTGATATACTAGCTTAATTTTAGATATATTAAAGGATTTTCAGGTCGATTTACAGCACTTGACGTGTATCGATGCTATGTGTGGGCTACCATTCTCAATAACCCGACTACGGTACTTGAGGGTCAGATCTGTGACTGCTGAGTCATGTGACCCAGAGCGACGCTGCAGCCTCATATTGCCACAAATGCTGCTATGACATGGCTGGTCTTCAGTAACCTGACTCCACCAGATGGATTTGCTCCCCATATCCATCTGGAAACCTTCCGTAGAAGTAATTTTGGGAAGGGGCGAAAATACTGGTTAGCTGATTGGCCTATGTTGGTGATACATTTATTGTTTAAATCTATTATACAAATGTTTACAGCATTGGAAAAAATAATGAATGTCTGTTTGACCTTCTGCACACCATATTAAAAAAAAAATAAATAAATAAATAAATAAATAAATAAATAAATAAATAAAATAAATACCTTTTTCAAACATTTTTGAAAAAGCTCCATGGAGCTCCATGGCAACTGAGCGGCAGGTTGCCGACTGCTGGTTTAGGTCAAAGCACATTCATGTTTTAAAATGGCCTAGTTAAAGTACAGATCTAAATCCATTAATGACAAGAATATTGATTTTTAACCCTTTAAAGCCCGATCCAAGAATAAAACANTAGACTGAACTGTCGCGCTTCTCGTTGCGTCACACCTCAACCCGCCTCAAAGCCAACGCTGATTGGACGTTCGTTTGGTGAACGGCTCCAAATTTCCTTCAACGGAGAGTCTCCAGACTGATTAGCGAGTGAAATCTTGAAAGCTCGCGAGATCAGGATGGTCTCACGAGGCTAGGTCTTCAGGCTTCCTTGACTAAACCTAGAAGTTAAAGGTGCAGCACCCCTAGTGGATAAAAAGCTAAAATGTTGCTTTAATACAAACTAGACGCATTCATTCTATTAGCATCAATGCTGAATGTTGGAGCTTGAGAGTCACTTTGGAACAATCAGGCTTCCTAAATTCAGTTAAAACAAAGCCAAACACTGCTACAAACTTTAACTTGTTAACCTGCCAGACAAAATATGTCAATATGGCGGTGGAAGGATTATGATGTGGGGACGCCATACTTCTGCAAGGAAAAGGAAGCTGATCAGAGTTGATAAGAAGATAGATAAACTTAGAGACAGAAGTAGTAAAAGCCTTCTGACTACTGTGACCCTAAAGGCACAGTGAGGTGGTTTAGGTCAGGGGTCGGCAACCCAAACTGCTCAAAGAGCCAAAGAAAAAACAAATCTGTCTTGAGCCGCAAAAACGTAAAAGTTTTATATAAGCCTCGTTTGGCAAAAAAGGGCTTTAAGTGTATTAGCCCACTTTTAAAAAGGACTATATGGGCTTAAATATATAATAAGCATTCATGATTAAATGTTCATCCTGGAGCAAATGTCACACAGTAGCATGAGGTGAGGGAGGAGCAGGGAACTTCACCGCGAGGTTTAGGTTTTGTTGCATTGATGAAATTATAGAAACACGATAACGGAATCTTTCTATGGTGGACGCGTTTCTGTTGGGAGGAGTTGTTTGAGTCATGAGGAACCAAGCAGGAACTGACATCCATCAGAGCCGAGCTCTCTAACCGTGAAATCCCACATCCTTCTTCACCATTGTTCCTTTGTGTGACTTATATTTTTAGGATTTGGGGAAAAAAATGTTAGAAAGTTCCCATCCCTGCAGAAAAGCGCTACCCGTTTGATCTGTGGACATTTTTCCATCCTTGCAACCAAACTAGCTGCAGTGGTGAAATTCGGAGACGCAATCCACTTCTTAAATCTATCTTTGCTCTCTTCTAATATCTACAGTCGTACTTTATCTCTCACTCACACCTGTGTGATCAGCCGCATATTTAGCCTTCCCTGGAATTTCAAATTTCCAAATTACTCTTTTTATTATTTGACAAATTTTTTATATCTGGCTGGGGGACTACCGATGAAAATTAGCACTCCTTAGCTAACTCGGGTATATTTACATTGTTTTAATGTTGATTAATGTACACTGTCCCATTTCAAATAAACAATAAATGAAAAATGAAAGGCAATCCTTCCACATTGATAATGAAGCAAAGGATTTGGTCAATTCTTCTTTGAATCCTCTGTTCTCATCAGGTATCTCCCTTTTTTTCTCTTTGGGATCCATGGTCCGAGACACCCGCTGTTTTGTTTGGCTGGCGTCGCACTGACAATGTGTTGCAGGCTAAGACCACTTGTCTCAATGGCTATGATGCACATTTTCATTGAAATAAATGTTTACATTTATTGTTTAAATCTATTATACAAATGTTTACAGCATTGGAAAACATAATGAATGTCTGTTCCACCTCCTGCACACCATATTAAAATAAACAAACCAAAAAAAAATGTTCATACATTTTTGAAAAAGCTCCATGGAGCCGAAAGGGGCGACACTAAAGAGCTGCATGCGGCAACTGAGCGGCAGGTTGCTGGTCCGCTGGTTTAGGTCAAAGCACATTCACGTTTTAAAATGGCCTAGTTAAAGTACAGATCTAAATCCATTAATGACAAGAATATTGATTTTTAACCCTTTAAAGCCCGATCCAAGAATAAAACAAAACAGAAAATTCCTTTTTTTTGCTTTGAAGTCCGTATTTGGCCTTTTAACAAAATATGTAAAAATTATTAATTTATTACTATGCGATAAGTCAAGATTATTTTTTGTGTGGTCTTCTGCCCTCTGTTATCAGGTATATCTGATTGTGTACAATAGGATTTTGAGCAAAGTTTTTACCATTAAATTATGCAAAAGGTGTCAGACGCAAAACATTTCAGAAACCGTATGAATCAAATACGATACATTTGGCATTACAGGGTTAAAGACGTTCTGCATCCAAAGAAACCAAACTTTTTGTTTTTGTCTCAATGTGTAGAGCCTACAGTTGCACCTGTGATAATGTACATATTATATAAAATCTAAAATAGATAGCCTTAAATTTGTGGTTTAAATGTGACAAAGCATAAAAAAGTATTAGGGATGTGAATACTTTGCATTGCTTTAGTCATTAAAAGCTGGGGGACTGCATCGCTCATGAAACATAAGCCCTGCCAGATTTCAGCATCATACGTGGAAAGCTGGAAAAGCAATTTCCATCATTCTGGCTGGTGCGGGCTTTTGCAATTCCCTTGATAGGAAGCAGCACTTGCAAGTAGCCAATCCGCTAATGGGAGAGAGGGAAATTGAGATAGCAAATATAAACCTGACAAATAAATCTTATCCTGCAGGAGATTTTTTTTTTTATATATTTCTTTTTGCCTCATTCCTAGCCAAAAAAAAATAACATAAAAATGTTTTTAATGAGCTTTCGGCGTCTGATATATTTATGGCAAAATATGCGGCAGCGGACAGACACAGTCAGAGGAAAGTTAAGCAGGAGTGGGAAAAAAAAAAAAGGTAGTTTCTATGTAATGTCTTTTGGAAACGAGGATAAATCCAGTTGTGCTGTAATTATTGGTCACCTTCTGCTGCAGCGGGTCAGGCTGTCCTATTTCAGAGGGATGTTTTCACAAGGCAGAAATCTTTTTTTATTATTTTCAGTGTAGTGACTGGTTCTTAAATGCCCCTCAGAAAGTGGTGTAAAATGACGTCTCTTCTCTTCTCTTCAGCCCCTCTTCCCTTCTTCCTCCCGGCTGTGTAACTCCTACCCCTCTCCTCTGCATCTCCAGCCTCACTTCCCCTTTTCTCCCATTTTTTCCTTTTAATTCCCCACTTCCCCCGGCTCTGAATCTCCGGAGGATTGCAAAATAATGTACACAAACATAAAACGCAGACGGATAAAGCACTCGTGTTGTTTATAGTGGGGATGAGGAGAAAAGAGTAACTGGGAAAAAAAATAAGAGAGAGAGAGGGAGGGAGGAGGAAATCATCACAGCGAGCTTTTCCATTTCCGCACCCACTTTAATTGTGAAGAAATCAGAAAGTGGGGAGAATTCCCCTCAGTATGCAGATGCACTTTGATGCTGTCACTCACACGGTGTGGGGCTTTTGATTAGGCTTGTCTTTGCACTGGAGGTTTGTGACCACACTTGGCAAGGAAGAGCCATTAAAATTCCAGCAACTAGAGCTCCCCCCTCCGTCTCTTCGCGTCTTTTTGTCTTCCTCTCTCTCCCAACTGGGTCACCCCTGTGAAACACTTGATGCTGTAGGTAACTCTGCTAATAAGTTGCTATTGTAATGCAAAGAAAAGACGGATTGGAGCATGGGGGGAAAAATGAATTAAACAGGTTAAAACTCCGGAGAAGAATTATTTATTGTTGGAATTTTACTTAGTTAACTTCTACTGACTGCAACTTTGCTCTGGAGGAAAATAGGAGAAAGGGGGATGTCATAATAATGACAGATTTAACATTTTTATTATGCATTTCTAAAGTTACATTAGGTTTTCTAACATTTCTATCATTATGATACGTAAGAAAATAAAAAATAAGTTGTCTTCTGTAATAAAGCCGGACAGCTGAAACATAAAAAAACTCAAGAACATTGTTAAAAGTTTTCATCACACATAAACTGCAATCTAAGATGGACAAAGAATAGCTTATTAATCAACAGCCTCAGCAACTGACCCTAACCCTCTGCAGTCTGTTAAAAAGTTATTATCCATCCTTTAAAGGGACATTGTGTAACTCTTTTGGCTTCCTGATTTCATACAAACATACACTGCAAAATCTAACAACAGCTGCATGAGAAATAAAAAGGTTCCCACACTTAATTTGCTTAAATTTATAACTAATGGCAACAGTAGGGGTGTAAATAATAATTGTTTTGTATCGATGCATCGATCCAACAGCCGGCGATCCGATGCATCGATACGTCCCCAAGAGAATCGATTCATGTCTTTTTTTTCCTCCGGTCTATTTTTATCCATTTGCTCCTGGGCGTAATTCTCCGTCCCGTGCTGCGGTGGCGCTAAACCTATTTTGCCCTCCTACCTCGCTTCCTGGTTATACTCTTACAGCAGTGTGTTGCAGTGAGCTTGACACAGACATTTTTGATTTATGCTCAATATTGAAGCGTGGTCTGTGCTACACGCTGTGGGTCTAGATATGGGCGAGGCGGCGAGGAAGTGGGGACGAGTTT
>NW_015151200.1:255134-259703 GCF_000732505.1 Cyprinodon variegatus
AGAACCAATTAATCGAATCGTATCGCGATGTATTCTTCAGTATCGAAAATAATCGAATCGTTGGGTCAGGAAATCGATACTGAATCGAATCGCCATGATGGATGTGATTTACACCACTAGGCAACAGTGTCAAATTTAACTTTGTATCATCCTGAAAAAACTATTTTTTATGTAGTGAACATAAAAAATAGTGGTGCAGTACCACAGTTCACAAATAAATTGTCTGGATAAAACAAATTATTTTGATGGTTTTTATTATTTTTTTTTATACCAACAGGCCATCATTAAATTGATCTTAAATAAAACAAAAGTAAAGGGTCTATTTTTAAAAGGTAAGGAGTAGAAAGTAGAGATACACTGCAAAAAATCTGAATCTAGATAAGTCATTTTTTCTTAAAATAAGTGCATTTGTTCTTGAATTGAGGAGGTAAAAGAGACATTGTGCCAATGGAACAAGACAATTTACATTTAAAATAAGAAAACACAATTCCATTGTCTTTTTTCAAGAGAATATTATCTATCTTATTTTAAGAGTAAAATTACTCATTCCATTGGCAAACTATCTCATTTACCTGCTCAAATTAAGGGTGAATACACTTAATTTAAGACATTTTTACTGATTTCTGGATCGTTTTTGGAGTGTAATTGTAAAAAAAATGTAAAGAGTAGAAGTAAAACGTTTTCTAAAAAAAGTATAGATAGTCAAAATGTCTACATAATTAACAAAGTATTTGTACTTTATCACTTGACACCTGTGATCTTTTCCGATCTAAATATTCTGCATCACTGGCATCATGCTTGCAAATACTGTAACTCTGCATTTAAACAGCCCTTTCACAAACTAACAGCAGTTTTTCCTTTCAGTTTTATAAATTTTTTATATTTTCTGAACGTTTTTATTTAAAATACTTCATCTGTCAGGAAGCACAGCTGCACACACAGCTTAATACCTACAACACCAATGTATGTTTTCCTTTATCTCACATTGGTAACTTGATTTAAACCGTTCTCTGACATTATGAACCCCCCCATCCTAACAGTAAGCATTTCTCGCATTTCTCCTGGCAGCGTGTTATATTTCATTTCATACAGCAGTATGGCAGTTTGATATTTAACAAGGTCAATGAATTTTAATATAGGTGATCTCAAAAATAAAACAGTGTGTTCTTGAAATCCTGCATGATTTATATTCTTCCTGCTATTTTCAGAGGTGTTTAAAGTGACTGCAGTGAACTTTTGTGTGTGATACCCGTCACCTCTGAACAATAACTTTCACATGTTAAATATGTGAATATATAACACATAGAATGTGTTTCCAGAATAGGTTTAGCTCAGAACATACTGTGCAGTTATACATCCTTCTTATAGGAAGTTGTTTTGCAAAGATTTAAAAACAGAAAAACAGTTTATGTAAATTTTGTTTTAGTTTATTGCCTGCAGTTAGAACAGAAGAATGCAACAACACCAAACATCCCATACGTCACTGGTGCTGCTCAAACCTTTTGCAACCATTCGTTATATATTTCTCACATCCATCTTCATCCTAATAGTGTGCATGTGACAGAAACCTTCTGACTGATGTTGCACTGGTTTGTTCGCTAGAAATCGGAATCTAAAACATTTGTACGTCACACAGACCCCGTTTAGGTCAGTGATTGCACATTGAACATTTGTTATTGGAACTTGCTTGGGTCATTGTAAAGTAGAAAGGCCCATTATAGTGCAAAATACAGCACCTGCTATTGAAAAGCACCCACAACTGTAAATATATAAGTGTGTTTCCCTGGCTGAGTTTTTTTTAGTTTTCTTTCTAGGTACACTTGATGCCTATGAACTGAAGTAGCCAATCTAGTGGGTGAAATTCAATGCATTTCAAATTAAGCATTACAATAAAGGATTTAGGGGATTTACTTTAATTCTAACATTGGATTCTACTGGGATTTCTCTTTAGTTTATAGAGCATGGTTAAAATAGGAAAAAAGTCAATTTAGCAGCAGTTGTGTACAAAAAACAACTGTAAAGACTGTCAATATAATTTCAAAAAATCATTCATCTAAAGCAACGTCCACAGAATACTATCCCTGAACACAACACTTTGAACCCTGAAACACAGCAGCAGTTTGTCACTGTGGGGTGGAGGTTTGACAGGACCCAAATGCAGACACAAAAGCTGAAAGCGGTTACTTGCAGATTTAAAAAAAAAAGGGTAACAGAAGCAAAAATCCAAAAACAAAAATCCACAAAAACTGAGAACCAGGAATACTCACAACAAGAGGGCAAAGAAATGACGACAAACCAGCAATGAGTGACTGAACAAGAGGAGAATATATGGGAGAGAGAAACAAAGACCAGGCTAATTAGCAGATTGGGAGCAGGTGTGAACAGAGGAGGCAAGAAGGGAGCTAGGGAAAAGGAGACTGACACAAGAAGGGAAACAGGAAATATCTCAAATAAAATAACTACAACACAAAATGGAAATAAGACCAATGAAAAATTTGAACAGAACCAAAACCATGACAAAGTTCAAACAGGTAGTAGCCGATCATAGTTGACCCATGTTGGGCCCCTTGGTACCAAATAAGCATTGATTCATAACCTCTGCAATCATCAAATCAAACTCCACCTTTGGGACATCAGGGAACAGCAGTTCTGCATCATGGATGCCAGATCTGCAGGCTTCTGGTCAGTACTATCATCTCACTATGAAACAAACCTCTGAGGAATAAATATGACATCAATTTTGAACCCATGCCATATTGAGGGAGCCCTGAATGCATATGACGTAAAATTGGTATGAAGCTGGTTAAGTTACTGAATAATCACAGTCTTTGCAGTCTCTATTATGGTATCTGTGCAATGTCTTGAATGTAAGTGACTTCTTGGATGCAGTATTAATGAGAGTATTGCATTCCAAGAGTCAAGCAACCGCATGATGCATAAGGATGCTTAATTTGGCCCTCTAACTGCCCGTCATGTACCCAGCTAAGGTACACATTTGGTAGCTGAGCAGCTAAACTCACAGAAACTGGTGAGGACATCATGATTGAGATTCTTCAACATGAAGTCAGTCATGTTGGAGAAACAAACATGTTTGAAAGATGAGCTTCTACAATCAATATCGGCATTCTGCAATAGAATCACATTGACATCATATTCCTGACATTGAAGCCATGATACCTAATGAGCTAGTAGCTATACATCAGTCTTTTATATTTTTTCTAATCATTAGTTTAATCCAGACATAGAAACATTTGGTTTTAAAACCCAGCAGCTATGATGTCAGTTTTTATCTCGTGTGAGATTAAAATTGAGTTAACAATGGAATTTAATAGCATATTTTCATCGTAACTGTTGGCATTCATAAATAGATATGAGTGGTGTATTGATGGTTCATGCTGATCATTAAGCACTAATTAGCTCATTAGCAGCATTTATAGACTTCAACCAGGGACAATCTTAGCTTCTGTTACTTTGTGGGTCAAAGAGGAAATATGGGCAGAACTGATACTCATGAGAAAAAAACATGTCGTACAGTTAACCATGAGGAAAAAAAGAAAATGTGGAATCAAATGTTTGGTAAGACACTTGGAGAGCGACAGCAAGTACGGAGCAAAGATACAGACAGGCTACCAGAGACCGAGTGACACTTACAGAGAGGATGACACTTTCACTCCTCTGCACAACCAGTCGTCCTCGCCGCCTTGGCTGAGTCCCGCGGGCATCTTCCATGCACGCTGGGTGTCACAGCAGACGGATGACTGCCTTCAGTAACACTATGCCATTTCCCATACTCACACTGAACTGTCACAACCACCTCCTCCAACCCTTCCCGGGCCCTGCTGGGCCCTTACTGCCCTGAGATTCGCTCACTCTCAGGCCCCCCTAACACACACACACACACACGCATTAGAATAAATGGGAATATTCATACTTTACACTAATAAACACACACTCTTGCTTGTCTGTCTGTGCACAGGGAACTGCATAACCACACTGGAAAAAATCAAAATCTAAAATCTTTTTTCTTAAAATAAGTGCATTTGTTCTTGGATTAAGGAGGTAAAAGAGACATTTTGCCAATGGAACAAGACAACTTCCACTTAAAATAAGAAAACACGATTGCATCGTCTTATTTCAAGTGCATATTATCAAATTATCTTATTTTAAAAGTAAAAATACTCATTCTATTGGCAACGTATCTGATTTGCCTACTCAAATTAAGGGTAAATACAATTAATTTAGGAAATTTTAACTTTTTTTCCCAGTGCAACTAGCCAAAGAGCGCTGGTAGCCTCATCTTAAGGCAAAGTTAGTGATGCTACAAGATTAAATTCACTTGTTTGTCAATAAACTTGATATGAATATGTTAAGTTTGAAATATAAAAAAAACACACAACTTAAATAAACCTTATTTTTAAGCCTCAAAATTGGTGATTTTTAGGGTAATCGCATTTTCAGCATCAAGGATATCCAGTATAAATGTGCTTCAAGATGTCTTCTCCTCTGTGTGTTTTGGACTTCTCTGTGCTGTGCATTTGACTTGTTGCGTTTTAAGCACTTCTTAAGCGG
>NW_015151200.1:260575-263580 GCF_000732505.1 Cyprinodon variegatus
AAAAAAAAGTAATTTTCTGTTTTGTTTTATTCTTGGATCGGGCTTTAAAGGGTTAATTGCATTTTTTCCCACATTTCTATCTACTAAATGTGTTTTTTTTTCTAATATCCTCTTATCTTCATTGGTAAATAACTGTGTATCTGGAGAATAAAGCTTTAAGAAAAAACGGGGATCAGTCCAGTCCTCGCTGGTGCCCCTCTATAAATGGCTGCTTTGTAAACGTGGCGACACTGTTCCTTGTTCTAAACTGAGCACTTTGGATTAGTTTCATCAAAGTCACTGAATACACAATCAGTACCATATGCACAAACACACATAAACTTGCACGCACACCCATGAGCTATGCCCCCAAGTGCTTTTCACTATAGCAGTGATAATTATTAGGACAGCTGCAACCTATGCCAGAAAATGTTCATAAGCAGTGCATTGCTGTTTTCCAATGATTGGAGAAGAAACCAACAGAAAAGAAGAAATGGGTAGAAAACAAATGCATCCCCCAAGACAACACAGAAAACAGAATATTCAAAGGAGGATAAGAAGGACGGTATGGAAAAGCATTGAAATGTCTCGCTTTGAGAATATAAGACTTGCCACTGGCAAAGCTGCGCATGCTTACAAATCCAAATTTGCCACCAATTTTCTAGGATTTCTGGAGGGGACAGTAGCTTATTTCTTTCCCCTGTCGGAGACTGGAAGGTTGGGGATTTAGGTTTATGGGAAGAACAGGCAGACTTATGATACAGAACCAATTGCCTTCACTAGAAAGGGAGAGCACCATTCATTCTGATCGCTACTTGTGCATTAAAGTTCATTTGCAAAACCACTCTAATCGTTGTGGTAAAATCAAGCACTGCTCTAAATTTCCCACCAACCTCAGAACATCTCCTCCTCCTGCAGCATCACCATTGAAAACCGCAGTTTTCAATTTCTAGAGTAAGAAAAAGGACAGGGGGTAAAAAGCCTCTTCCAGTATTACATCTTTTCTACTTTATTACCAGTCCTGTGGGAGAATAGGAGGCAGCTTTGCAGCCGAGCTATCTGTTTATATTTTCTTTACAAGACTATATTGGAATTATAATTGCGTTCTATGGCACCTTCTTTTGGTGTCTTGCTCTGCTTAAAGGTCCTGTGGACCTGGGGAGATGAAGAAAAATGGACCCCTTTTGAGGAATTCGATTACTGAGGAACAAAATGCAGCTGCACACCAGCCTCCCCTTTTTTTTCTTTCCATTTTCCCCCCCTTTCCTATTTTCCTCCAGGTGTCAATCTGTGGGGATGCTGGATATTAGAGCTGGAACGGCACTGACGCAAACGTGCTGGAAAATGATTCCTTTGTGCAACAAAACAGGGACACAGAAAGTGGAATATATGAGAGAAGCCTTGTTATGAACCAAAGAACCCTCCAACATTTTTTCTACTATTGACCCCCAGACTCTGCTGCAGGGATATTAATTGCTTTATTGACTCGTGTGATTGTTTTCTATTTTTTTTCTGTCCTACCAGAGGTCATGTTGCTGAAGTGCTGCCTGTTTTTAGGGAAAGTGATGCCACTTTAGGAATACTACAGAGATACTGCTTCAAGTGAGAAACAAAAAAATAACAGAATTCTGCACGCTTAAATGAATTCACGCATTTCTGAATGCAGCCTTTGATTTATAATTCAACACGGGGGCTCAAGTTGGAGTAACTAAATCTTTTGCATACAAGCAGCTGCAGGCATTATTGGTGCTGTTTGACATAATTTATGGTTTAATCCAAAAATATTTCTTGAACTTGAAAAAGAGAAAAAAAAAATAGAAGAGAAAGTTTTATCGCTAGTCACGACACAATGTAAGACGCAAGTTACACGCACAAGGCCTAAATATTCTATCACAATATAGATAATTACTGATATTCTTGCAGCTGAACTACACTGCGTAGTGCACTCGAGTGAGACAGTGAGTTTGTATCCTTAATAATGTTTGGAATTAATTAAAATGCAAAGCCACCAGCCCTGAGTGCAACCACAGGTGGCAGCGATGAGAGCGCGACGAGAACAGCCGTGATGGCTTCCTGGCTCCATAACTCATGCCCATTTAACCAACAACTCCTAATTTTATTATTATTATTTTTTATATTTTTTTATTATCATTATTTTTTTTTTTTTTTTACTACCAGCATCACAATGAGATGGGTTAGTCATTTTACACAACAATTTCCTGTGTGATATTATTCTGTCAATAAGTAATTACTTGCTTGGCAAATTGCTGTGCAAAATGTTCATCGGGGGGGAGAAGATCCATATCAATTGTTCATTTGCATAATGCAAATGAATCCTATGAGAGTGAAAAACAACTTTCCTGCCATCAGTGACAGTTGGATGCCAGAAATGCTCCTGGAGAAGCATAAATGACTTTACTAAAGAGCAGCACAGAGGTCTAGACAGTTTGGTTTCTGGGCTTGCCTTTAAAGAAGCTGTTCTGTAGCATCACCGCCCCTGTATCCATGGATATATGTCAGTAGAAGGAAAAATGAGTGTTATCTAGTTGTTCACATGTTTAAATGAGGCACAATCATCCAACTGCATCCTTACAGAGTATAATTTGGAACGAAATCATCTTCCTTTTGTTATTTGTTATATATTACTATAATATGTTTGGTATCCTGAAGGACATCATGTTTTTATCTGCCAAAGGTGCTATATACTGTAAATAAAAGTTCCTCTCTTAAGTTAAATGAGCAGTAATCAAACAATCCGTAGTGGAATCAATCAGAAAGCAGACAATAAATGGTCATTTATATTAGGGATGCACGATATAATCGGCCCCCTATCGGTATCGGCCTTAAATTTATATTTAACCTGATATTTGATCAGCTTCTGAGTTTCTAAAGTCTAAAAAAAACTTTGTTTTTACAGACTTAAAAACTTCTAAAGACGAGGGAAAAAATATTGATCCATTAAAATATCCCAATATCTTCATATGCTGATATATTGCCATTTAAAAACCCCATATCAATCTCTTTTA
>NW_015151200.1:265018-269522 GCF_000732505.1 Cyprinodon variegatus
CTGATTAGCGAGTGAAACCTTGAAAGCTCGCGAGATCAGGATGGTCTCACGAGGCAAAACTACTTGGTTGGATCCCCACAGCCTCAACTCTGGGTTCCTGAGCAAAACCTTTAACCCCACACTGCTGCCTGGGCGCCACACAGTGGCAGCCCACTGCTCCCCAAGTTAAATGCAGAGTGAATTTTGCCATTTTTTGACAATAAAGGTATTTTATTTATTTATTTATTTTTACATTACATTTTCAAAAATTTTATGCTTTTGAATGGGAAATTTTCAGCTTCTCCAGCAAACATGTTGCAGCCTAACTTAAAGACTGTAAAGCTAATATTTGCCTTAGCCAACATATTTTTCTTTTTAATCCAAAGATTTTGTAACACCACAAAGATACCTAAACCCAACTACACCATGGTGTGATTATGGTCTACGGTAGGTCTAACCCTCAGGCTGGTATTTGTATTTTTTTTATTTTATCTCCATACAGTTCAAACTTTGAAAGAAAAATATAAGAAAACCAATATTTGATGAGTGGAGCAAGGGTTTCTGAGTACTTATCCATTTGCCGACACATTAGCAAGGGATGAGCTTCCCGCCACTCCATTAGGCTTCCTTTTTACAGAGTAACACCATTTTAGACTCCTGTTTGCTTAATATGCAGGATCCGACCCGTCTATTTGTTCCTAATCAACTGATAAGACGAAAGGCCTTTTCTACAACCCCCGGAGGATGTAAACCAAACTCTTAATGGTCATTAGAAGCAATTATGTTCCGTAGCTGGCATGCACCAGTCTACTTTTGCTGTGTTTGCTGCCTAGGCGCATGTTGATCTGATGTGGACACAGGGGATCATGACTGCAGCTTTGGAGAGATTCAGAATATGCTTCCACATGCACAAGCTAACAGCATCTCCTATTTGACGGTGAATAAGTTCACTTTCCTGTCTGACTGCCTGCTGTGACTGAGATCCTATTTGCACACGTTTTTAGTGTATTGACTGAGAGTTAGCTGGTTCTATCTGAAATCCCAGTTCTACCACTGCTACATGACTGAGAGAAACACCCTTCTATTCTCCGCTATTGAAAGCATCTATTACAAACCACTCTGACTGTAATGTAATTGCTGTGTTGTTGAAGACATCTTGAGGACACCCCACAAAGAAACAGTGCGAGTCCATCCCGGCTGCTGGGGCACCTCGCAATTAGCCGGCTCCTTTCTGTGCCAGATTATTCAGGACTTACAGTTTTTATGTAAAACCAACAGAGATCAAACAGACTGAGCCCTAATCCTCACAACCCAACTCAAGAAGTAAGTATTGATGAATGTAAAGCCAGCACAAAACCTCACGAACAAGCAGCATACAGACCCTTTTAGCATGCAAAAAAGAAATGCCACTCTTGCTTTTACTGTATAAAAATAACATGATGTCTGTAAAACTCCCACTCATCTGAATCCTATAGAGCAGTGGGCCTCAATCATACAGCACCGATGCTGTGCAGGTTTTAGATGTTTCTCTGCTGCAGCACACCTGATACAAATGTATGCATGACCTCCTCAGCAGCCATCAGATGCTGCAAAATCCTATTAACCACTCTTTCATAAAAGTCAGGCACTTACGGCAAGCAAACACCTAAACATGCAGCACAAGGGCACTCGAGGAGCAGGATGGAGAACCACTGCGATAGAGCCGATTTTTTATGTTTTTGCAGAGTAGATAAAAATAGCACTTTTTAAAATAATGTATGGTTTCATTAATGATTTTAAAGGAGCCATAAGATTTTGATTTTTTTCTAAAATGTTTAAACATTTTTTGGAGAAAACAAAAATAGAGCTAATTCACACTCCTATTCATACTGCTCCCACTCCCCAAGTTTATGCATAAGAAATTGAAGCGCATGTATGCATGTTGATGTGCATGTAGCCTTAGCGACATTAGCCATGGTTTGTTTACCAATAGGCAAGAAGATATGGACGTAGCAACACTTACTGAATACCTGCAGGTTCACTAATGGGTGGAAAGGCTCCTTTTGAAGACGGAAGGAATAAAAGCGAAAATTATTCCAGTATTGAAGTCGATACAGAAGGAGAACCAACACTGCACTTTGTAGGTAGCGTGCTCTCTTGTAGGTTTTCCTGATTTGAACCATGAGCCCACAAGAATCCAGCAAACCACTCTCACACTTCGGATTTTAAAGGCAGGTTTTAATTGAAGCCCAACCCAGACATTTTAACATGAAATAAGTCAGTTTTTTTGGGTGATGGCTCTTTGAAGGGGGGAAAGCTATCTTAACCAGCTTGATTCTATAGAAAAAACAAAATTTATATGGAAAGTTGAGTTTCATCCAGACTTGGAAATATATTACACGAGGATTACTTTTCTGACAGCTTAAAAATAGACTGGAAGATCTCAAAATGCAAAGTAGAGTCATTTCTAAGGTATTGCAACTCTAGAGAATAACAGCGAGAGCCGGCAGATACACATTGGATTCATAGAAAAGTGGCGTAGCTTCTTAGAGGTGGAAACCAGGCTTTAAATTAGCAATGCGTACAGGTGTACATTGTACGCCCTTTATGCCCTTTACTAAAAAAGGACAAATTGTACGCCCTGTTATTGGGATATATGGCTTTAGTATGCCCTAATTCTGCCTCGAAAACTTTGCTCAAATGTTCAAAATTGCACAAGCAGACGATGGAGTTGGAAAAATTGGACTTCTGATGCTTGATGCGCGACATCAACCAATCAGAGAAGCTGATCTGGGAGCTGGCAGGGAGTCAGACACAGCACTGCTGATGCAGATTACTGTGAGTAATCCTCTGAAACAGTTTATTAACGCCTAAATTAACTTGTCGAAACATGCCGGCAAAATATGTTCGCTTTTATTATTCTGGTGCCTGCAGTTTGGTTGACAACCTACCTAAATTACCTTAATCCTATACATGTAACTGTGAGCAAAAAAAAGCACAGAGGTTTGTCCGATTCTGTGTTTGATAAGGTCCTACAAAACAAGTAGGTGCCTTCCTAGATATCTAAGTCCTCCCATTTACACTCATCAATCAGTTAAAATTATTTCTATCAAGGTTCCATTTTCAAATATATCAGTGACCTTGACTACCAAATAAATCATCATACAAAAAATCTATTTTATCAGATGCATGTGAAGAGTAGAACAGTTTGTGTACTGTAGTGCTCAGCTGTGTAAACAGGGCGACACAAAAGCCGCTCACACACCGACACCAGCACGAGCCTCTTTGGTGACGGGGAGGGCCATTGTCAGAAAACTAATAAAGAGGCAGAGTGTTGCTGCGGTGCAGTAATTACACATCCCAGGATATCAGCACAGTATTTATAAAAACACCAGGCATCACCAAAGAACAAAAGGTCACACAGACAGATACGGCTTTAGCATTTTGAGAGGATGGGCTGAAGCCGCAGCAGCGGTGGTGCACGGTTGCACAAACATAACAAAAAAAAAAGATAATGTCATGTTTTCTTATCTGACCACTCAAAGAGAGACGAAGACTATACTTGAGTTTGCATGCACATCTGTGTTTGTGTGCCACCTTGTGTCGAGAGAGACGGTGATAAAAAACGGCACATCTTGGCAAGCTGTGGTTGGAGCGAAGGCACCGATGTCTGCAAACACAGAGTGCTGCACCGATTGAGATGGAGGGAAATTAACGCCCGTGGACTGGTTCAGTCCAGAAGGATGGTACATTGTTTTTGTCCAACTCTTCATAGCACACACACACACCTTAATAGCAAACCATTTAGGATTCATGGAGCCGTCACAATCTTGCTTTCTCCCTACAGCTGCTCCCTGTCTTCACCAGCGCGCGGAGCTTTTGTGATGCAGATAGAGCACAGAAAGTAACATAAAAGGGCACTGTGCCATTTGGCTGAGATCCTTTCCTTAGAAGCGAGAAGCATCATCTCTTGAGACTCAGAGGGAGGGTTTCCCTCGAAGACTCTGCTCCTTGAGTATACCGGGTTTCTAAAGTGTCTTTACACTTCTCGGGTTACCTAAAAACAATTTTTGTTTTTCCCAAAGGATAGCAGAGTTGACACATTTGTGAGTTTTAGCACTGAAATGACACATAGATAAAGCTCAAGAGAGATGTAAGACCCGGCCCCTAAAGCCACAAACATAGAAGCTGTTTTATCACAGCGATGCATTCAAAGGCAATATGTATAGTTGGAGAGTAGAGTAAGAAGGGACACACATCAGTGAAATATTAAAGATATTAATGAACAAAATAATCACTGGGGTGCAGCTTTGAATTAGCTTCAGCTTCCACCCACTCACATAGGTTCCTGTGAAGTGGGATTCCCCAATTGCTTTGGAAGTGTGAATCTCCTGTGCATGTCTGCATGTGTTGGGATGTATGTCAATCTACTGGCTCTACAGGTGGACTCTGAGTGGTTCTGCGTTCCTTGAAGGAATATATGTAGAAATTAGGGATGCACGATATAATCGGCCCCCTATCGGTATCGGCCTTAAAACTGAATATC
>NW_015151200.1:270370-273649 GCF_000732505.1 Cyprinodon variegatus
ATACAAAATCAATGCTCACACTGCAGGTGAATGTGACCTGTATCCAACTTTGTCATGCTAAAGTGGCTAAATGTGTTTTTTTTCACCTCCTGAAATGATGCCACTTCCATATGTGGCACTAAATCTGATACGTATCTGGAAGTTTCTAAAGCAGCTGAACGGTCATGTCTCATTTCATCCAACTGTCACCTTATAAACAGCTGTGCTTTTTCTTTTTCTCCTCCAGTTCTCCGTCGTTTTATGATTTGATCATGATATTGTCAGCTCCCATTGTTCAAAAATATATAATAACATCTATTATTGCTTCCGTTACCAGAGTGCTGATGCATGATGTCTAAACTGTCCCCCTGTGCATGTGGGTGGGGGCTGTAAAATGCTCAGAAAGGAGTCTGATGGTGGGAGCATTTAAGTATTAGTCTGACCGACCAAGTCTGAACGTAGTTTAATAGTTTTGCAATAGTATAATAACTGAAAACAAATGCCGGCCTTGGAGTCGTAGGAAAGTCATATTTAAATGTAAAATCATTCTGGCTTAAAGATGTATATAAATGTAGTCTTTATCAGACCATATTGTCCCAAACGTTAGAATCCAGTCTACAATCCCGCCTCTTTGATAAACGACCAATCACATTCACTTTATTCACTCGTGTAAATTTGTGCACCACTCGGGAGAATTCGGAAATGCAACGGTTGGAACAGCCACTTCCCTACGACTTTAAGTTTTAGCAGGCTTTTTCAAATAATTTTTTTATTGCATTTTCACAACAGCAGGTTATTTAGAATCCCAGAAGTTTTTACTTTTAGATCTGTTTTCTTGCCATTATCTTGGAAACTGCTTTTTGTTTAGTTTTTTCCACAAATAACATCTTACAAAAGGAATTCTATTCTATTCTTTCTTTATTAAACATTCTAAATTTCTTTAAAATGGCAAAAAAAAATTAACATAGGTATTTAACACACATAATTTTCATGTAATATTTGCAGATCTAAAGGCTTTTGAATTAGGCTCAGGGAAAAATGCATATTTACGACAGATAAATCTTTACATATATATATATAATTCTAAGATATGTAGTTTAAAAACACTGACTGTTTTTCCTCTGATCATATTTTTGGCTTAGATTGGCAGCATTATATAATTTGATTGTTGCAAATTGTGTGGGAGATGTGTAAAAATATTTTAGCTGTAAAATGGAGTGACCAAACAGCCTGTAAGCCGACTGGTGGGCTGAAATTCAGAGTTTCTCTCATCCCCACCTGCTGTTTGACATTTCAGCACTTTGCTTGTTTCTCTCTGAAAGGATTCGCAACCAGAGCTGAGGTTACTGGACTAAAACCCTTTATTGACAAATCTGCCTTGCTTCACGTGGCCCTGCACATGAAATATTAAAGAGCTGCCATTGTTTAAAGGTTTTTATTGTTTAGGTAGGAGGCTTCCAATTTCAGGATATTTAGTTGAATTTAACTCAAGTGCTTTCACTTTCAGAAATATCTTTCAAACTAAACTGTCAATTAAATCTCTGAATTGTTGTAAAATGAAAGTACTGACCACCAAGGCCTGATGAACGCCGTTTCACAGAAGACTAAGAATTCAATAAAGCTGCCACTTCACATTGTTTTGATTCATGTTTTTCTCTAAGAAGCTGGAGAAAAAAAAGGCATATTTTCTGTAAATACATCTGTGAAATCCTCAGTGGATGTCCATCAATCCAACATCCTCTTAATCCAGGATTATTTAATATGGAATAAAACACCCTGGTTTTTTCTGTTCATTTCCCAAAACTTCCCGAAATCAGAAGGGATCTATAGTTATAGCTTTTACTGTTTCTAATTGTATTTGCTCTCTTTCATCATTTTTAACATAAAAAAAAGAACTCATTGCTCATCTGCTTATCTGTTTTTGGCTAGACAGAGCTAGTTGACCGTTTCCTTCTCTAACATTAAAGGTTTTATGGATCGGAGCTTCTATGCTTCTGTTTCATTGAAACGTGAGTTGGCTCCAGTAGAAGGGCGCTGACAATGAGCCTAATTTTGCTGCAGGTTTCTTCCACTCTTTCCTTTCTACTGTCCCTACATGCATTCTTGGTGTGAGGGATTGCTGTAGAGTCTAAAACATCATTAGTTCAACTTTTTTTATTTTCTTTAGTCCAACTGTTTTTAATATTCTTTTTTGTTTCTGCTTTGATTCTGTTTTATTTTCCTGTATTTTAATCATGTAAAGCACTTTGCATTGACTTTGTACTGAATTGTGCTATACAAATAAATTTGCCTTGCCTTGCCTTGCCTAGAGTCAACTACCCAAAGCATGGAATGCCTACTACTGTCACCACATGCTCATCCAGGAGGAGAGAATCCTGCAAAGTCAGAGACTGGATGTAATCAGCTGGCTTTCCATAAATGGAAACTGAACGTTAAACTGATCTGTCTGTATGACTTTTCTTTTTTTTTTTTGTAAAATGCATTTGTTGAGATGAATTGGAGATATGCAAATAAACTGAACTGAATTGAATAATTCTACTAGGAAGCTCTGTCGGTTAACCTAGAAGCTTTTCTAATCAGATGCCTGAACCTCTTGAACAAACTGGCTTTGCTTAGGAGAAGCAACAGTTCCTCCTAAGAGGTAGCACCTCACTACATGTCTATGGATCCAGCCACCATATGGAAGGACATTAGGAACTGCTCATATTTACGATCCTGTTATCTTTGGTGTGGACTATTAATATTCACAAGTTTCTGCTAAGGCCAGAGGCTTTGAAATTGACAAGTAGTAAAGCATTTGGGAAGCAAACTGTAGATCTTTACCACTTAGACTTTTTTTAAAGGCCAATAATGAGGAATGAACTCTGGCTTTAACAATCCTGAGATGCTTTGGAAGCGCTTCAAGTTTACAAGCTGCATAATGCCTTTTTTTTCCACGTCTTCTCAAACCACCTTTCAGGGTTCATGATATTTTGCTTTGTTCTGTGCTTTTGCAGGTATTTCTAAAGATGTTCTTCCTTTAGATATTTACATCATGAACACATTTTAATTTGTAGTGTGGTCCAGAAATAAGAAGAAAGGGGGTTTTGTGCTCCATTTTAGCTTCTTAGCTAGCTTTTTTTATTATCCTCAAATGTGTTTCTGCACATTTTTCATGCAAATAGTCAGACTTTGTATGATTGAACATCAACTTTACATTAAACCTGAATTATATCAAATATTTATATATAACGGATTTTTTTCCTTTTTTTCTGTCACGAAGAAAGAAAGAAAGAAAGGAAGGAAGGAAGGAAGGAAGGA
>NW_015151200.1:274958-280719 GCF_000732505.1 Cyprinodon variegatus
TGTAGCACATATGAATAAATGCCATATCAGGGCTTTTGAAAACCAGGTTATATTTGAAATTATTTGGGCAAGAGTGGTAATTGTGAATGTGTTTTACATTTTTTATATTTTTGCTTTAAATTGTTTATACTGTAAAACTGTGTCACCGTGGTAATAGCTATATAACTATTTCATCCGACTGTCAGCATAGCTTAGCTCTCAAAGCTCAGTAAATAAGCAACCATCTGTGTGCGTTGTGTAAGAAGAGAAGTCTCCTATTAAGACAGAACTATTCTAAACAATTCAGCAGGTAGGAGGTCAACATGGACACCTGGTCTGCAGCAGCCGAGGCTCTCAGGTTTCAGTCAGCTGCTGCAGTGAGGCTCAGACTCTGCTTCTACAAACATAAAGCAGTTTCATCACAGTTTATTTTCCCTAAGTGACTCAAACGTCTGACCCTGGGTTCTGCTGAGAATCATATCAGTGTTTTTATTCTTTAATAAAGGCACTCCAGCAGGTTTAATGTGGCGTGTCTGCATCATCAAGTCACAAGTGATCTCCCATAGCAAAGCCACATTCAACCTCGGTTAACTGTGCTCTTTCATCAAAATCATGTGTGAGGATGTTGTACTAATTGGATACTTTATAATTCATGAAAGCAGAAGTTTCTTTTTTTCTTGGAATCCTGCGTTCTAACAATAGAGGAGGGGCGGTTGTGGGCAAAGATTTGTTAATATTTTATCAGATAGACCATCCCGCTCATGTCCACTCTGCACACACAACAACAAGCAGTTGCAGCAAGGGATAAAAGCAATTAGGCGGACTTCACCAACAGAAGGCCTCTAGCCCCTAAAAGCTTTTCACATGTTTCTGGCATCCTTCATTCACTCCCTCTGCAGCTCATTTTTGTTGTCGCTGAGCGAGCAGCTGAGAGGGACGTTATAACACGTCCCGTCCCTGATCCATGCGTACGCGGCGCACACGCAACACGATTCTTTGAGCACATTTCAGCATCCAGCCCTGATTCCCATTAAGCATTCATGATTCATCTGGAATTTATATTATAACGTTTTGAATTTTTCATGCAGCCCCCCCCCTCAAAAATCACCACCAGCACTACTTTCCGCCACCACCCGTTCTGTTCCTGATCCGACTTGGATAAAAAAGAGTCTTAATCAAACATTGGAGGACGAAAAGGGAAAATCCAAGGTGTCACTTTAAAACACTCAAAAATAATGTGTTTTTTTTGTCACCACCATCTGCTTGTTATATATCTAGTTTTTTTAAAGACAGTCGATTTCTAAGGCATGAGTTGGAACCCTTAGAGACACAAACACATGGAAATGGTATTATTAAAGGGAGAAAGGTGTCCTCCACAGCATCCAGGGTAAAGTATGAGGAAGATGAGGGTCCATGTTCTGGCCTTTTGCACCCCGCCTCCTCTGCCATGCCTATTATTTTAGTTATCTTTTTGTTCTTTCTGCAGAAAGGATCATTAAACTGAAATGATTCATTTGCTAGAAAGGTCAAAGCCACAGTCTGTTGGCACCCAGATACCAGAGTTAGGGATGGTTGCATAGAGAGAGAAGAGTCTGCACAGAACAGGGCTCTTTTTTTTTTTTGGCAAATGATTGGGGTGAGCAAACCGCCACTTTCTGCTCAGACAATCATCTTTAATGCCCGTTATAGGTGAAGACACCTATCTTCAAGTAAATGTCACATTGTTTGTTTACTGATGTTGCTTTTACGACACGAGATGTTTGGGGAGACAGAGCTCAGGGAACAGCTGATGAGGGTAACGTAAAAGAAAAGACAGGGAAAGAGGAACGTTGTCCTCAGAGGGCCTGAAAATAGACTGTCCACCCCCAAAGACCCCACCCGTTCCAAAAAACGACGTCCTCATTGTCTATCTTATCCGGCCCACGTGTGCTCCAAGCAAACATTTGGAGCTGAGACGCACATCTGTGCGCACAATGGCAACATCCCTTCTTAAAGAGATTACTCCGCAAGTCCCAGCTTGGCTAATGGGAAGCATTTTGAAGCAGGGGCGTAGGGATAAGCAGCCTGCAGCCGCCTGCAGCATTTTACGTATGCTTGGATCTATCAATAGGAAAGGGGCTTCCCAGTGAGGAGAGCCAAGCATCAAGCCCACAGGAGCCAAAGAATCCGGCAGGAATCTGGAGCTACTTCTGCAGCGGCGTCAGAGGCAGGGGCCAATTAACAGGTTTCAAATAATCATAAGCTTCTGATTTGAATAATCAGATTTGGACATAAGTCCAACACAGTCACTAATTCTCAACTACTGATTGGATAAGAAAATACAGTCGCTATTCATCTGCAATCAGATTGTCTAAAATCCCTTCACTCCCTCGTTTACTTTATTCAGAACTTTTTTTTCTTTTTAGCCGTCTGTTGATCTGGTGATTGATTTGTCTCCAGTATCCATAACGATCATCATCTCTGATTCTCACGGTTTGAATAATAAATAGACTGATGTGTTATTTTCTATTTCCCTTCACATAAGGGTCTTTACAAAATACATATCTATTTCACACTATTGCTTAAATTCAATGATATATATTGTATAGCAGTTTTTTTCTGTGATCTTTACTATTTTCTAATATTGATTTATGAAGACAAAACAATACATTTTATAAAAACCATCAAGTATAGAAGCAGAATTTAAGTATATTTTGTCATAATAGACTATTTCAGACTGCTTGGATGTTTCAGAGCATCATGATCTGATGTAAGCTGTTTGTTTATTTGGTTGCAAGCCTGCAGCAGGTTGAATCACGTATTTGTAAGCTGCCAAATGAAGATTTACAGTCTTTTATTAAGAGCGATAGGTGGAGCTTTTTTAGCATGATTCACCAAGAAAATGTCAAAGCAGCCACGTTAGGTGTCTTTATTGTAGCCAGCTGAACAGCAGTTCATAACAACAGGTGTGGGAGGGGCATTCTGCAGTGGTTTAGGTTCCAAACAGTAGAGAGAAAGTCCAGTAGCTCTTTTACTGTCTCTGTTTTAATGAAAGGATTAACTCTTAAATGCAGTTTCTCATTTTAAAACATGTTTGTTAATGTTGAGCTTCAGTTAGAACTTGCCAGAAATATTATTACTTTTTTAATGTTGGCTCATTGCTCACAAAAGCCCAAAAGATTATCCACCAAAAGAGGCAAATTCTACCATCAGTGATTCACCTGCAGGCGTTCATTAAGTGTTAATTCTTGTGTGACCAAGGAACTAAGGTAAACGACCTATAGCTAACCGCTAATGTTGTTGATGTTACATTTACATCAATGTGCATAAACACAAGTCAAATTCTTGCAAGAAAAAATAACGATAAAAAGGGGTCAGAAAGAGCTTTTAAATACAATTTAAATACAATTTCATAATTCAAATACCAGGTTATGATTACTTTATGTAAGTATGGATTGTATTCAGTCAACAGCGTCAGCTGGGTTTCTATTAGCCTTGTGAGACCATCCTGATCTCGCGAGCTTTCAAGGTTTCACTCGCTAATCAGTCTGGAGACTCTCCGTTGAAGAAAATTATGAGCCGTTCACCAAACGAACGTCCAATCAGCGTTGGCTTTGAGGCGGGTTGAGGTGTGACGCAAAGAGAAGCGCGACAGTTCAGTCTAAAGAACATGGCGGCTTCAGCCGATGAAACTAGCGTTAGCGTGGCTATCGAGCAAGTTTTATCGGAATTACAGAGTATTTCTTCACTGAAAGAAGAGGAAAACACTGCTCTGGAGGCTTTTCTCAGAGGAAAAGATGCTTTTGCTCTTCTCCCGACTGGTTTCGGCAAGAGTAGCCTGGCTGTTAGTACGTCATATGCTTCGTTGATCTGATTGGTTTATTTGGCCCGTCTATCACCAACATAGGCCAATCAGCTAACCAGTATTTTTTCGCCCCTTCCCAAAATTACTTCAACGGAAGGTTTCCAGATGGATATGCGGAACTAATCCATCTGGCGGAGTCAGGTTAGGTTTCTATAGTCACCATATCCAAATGCAATGGAACATTTTCAACATTTGAAATCTGCTAAAACAGTATAACTATCTGTCTATTCTTTCTGCAGGAAAAAGGAATATATGGTTCATAACATCAACAAACCTCAAATAAGAAAACAGCAAAATCCCTTTCAAAGGACTTTGCCCTTACCCTGGGGTCAGGTTATGTCTAAAATAAACACATTTTATCAATTTCAATTTGAATATGAAAAAGTATACCTAATCCATGTGAAACATTTCAATAACTACCTCTGTTTTAATTTAGAATCAGTTTAATGACTTTTTTCCTAGAATTCAATAGAAGCTTTAATATACTTTAATACCACTAACAAGCATGTGCCTGATTACAATAATTCAAATATTAGCCCAGGAAAAATGTATAGAAGTTTAAAGCTACAAATCCACTTTACATTCCATAACTTATCTGTAATTTAAATAACACCAAACCGTCCTGTTTTGGGAGACTAGTTTAGACAAGACAACGCAGCATCCAGGCCTTTGAGGTGAACCACTTTAATTCCTATAAATTAGTTAGAGCAAAGTTCAAGGCAGAGAGCCAGATGATTTAGCCCAATAAGCGCTCCACCTCCACACAGCCAGCACAGGCCAAGCCCCGGTGAGCCGCTCAGACCGAGGCAGGCGGGGGGAGATGAGAGGGGAGGGGAGGGAAGGCAGTTAAGCAAGGGCAGGGATGGAGATTTAGACTTAATGAGAGGCTGGGAATTCTTTCCCTTTTTTTACATTTTATTTCAGCAACGAGAGCCAGACTCCATTGACCGACAAACGCTGACATGGGAGCGTGCTAATCATAGCGACGCAGTCCTGGGTGAAACCATAAAGGGACCATTTGCTAGGAATTAACAGTGATGTAGAAGCTTGGGGAAAGTGGCCTTGCGTCAGCCCCCTTCACCGTACAACACGGATTTAATCACGCCGAGCCTCAGATGTGACTGATAGCAGCAAGCTTGTTATTTTGCCCAGGGACTCTGAAGCCGTGTGAATTGATGTGCTTTCCTATTAAATTATTATTGCAGCTGATGCATGTACACAGGAGAGCGCGGACGTAGCGTGCCTTCTTATGATCCACTGAGCGGAAACCTGATTTTGACTCCCATATGAAAATGAACAAGGAGAAAAATGCAGTATGCAACAGAAAGTCATGAGTAAATTATACAGTGCCTAGCAAAAGCATGAACAATTCTCTGACTATTCTGCATTTGTTATTGTCATCTTTCAACACAACCTTCAATGAATTTGATCCAGGGTTTTTGTGATCATAAAAGTGAAACAGATTAATACATACTGATGGTCTAAGGAAGATTTTAAATGGTTAAAAGAGATATGCACATAGATTTTCTAAATAGATCTCTCTTGTAGACCAAAGTACTCAGTGAGATTATTTGTCGAAATTATAGACAAATAATCTATTTAAAGATTAGATCAAATAATCAATAATAAATGTACACCTGATAAATGCCTAAAGGGTGCATATGTGTTCATTTTTAACATTAAAGCTTTTAACTAAGCAATTATGAGTTTATTACGTTCCTAAATCAGATTTTCCTTTTTTGATCATCTTATGTCTTATACTTGCTGAAAGATCAGAAAAAAATGCTGTAGTCATAATTAATAATAAGCATAATTATTAATACCTGAACTTTATTGATCTCACACTGGAGAAATTTACCTCTAACTTGACTCCGCCAGATGGATTTGCTCCACATATCCATCTGGAAACCTTCCGTTGAAGTAATTTTGGGAAGGGGC
>NW_015151200.1:281519-286469 GCF_000732505.1 Cyprinodon variegatus
AGAGTCTCCAGACTGATTAACGAGTGAAACCTTGAAAGCTCGCAAGATCAGGATGGTCTCACGAGGCTAATTTATTACTGCATTTAACCCAACCCTTTAGGGACCAGAGGGCTGCCATTTTGCGGCGTCCTGGGAGCAGTGTTGGGTTAAGGGGTCTTGCTCAGGGACCCAGAGGCTGTGGCTGGAGGCTGCAGGGATTAAACCAGATGCTTGCAATTCTTCTCAGGGCACAAATGCACTACTGTAACCACTAGCCCAAAAGCAATACTAATTAGGACCAAACTATTAGCTTATTTTAAGATATATCAATAAATTTTTCAGGTTATACAGGGCTGCTCTTCCCAAAGATTCTCCTTTGTAAGTTGAGAGGGTCGTATCTGTCACTAAATACCTTATCTGCCTCAGAAGGTTGCCTTACAGCACTTCTAAGCTCCCCTTGAACATACTGTAAGTGCTAAATATCTTAAAAGTTGTTGTTTTTGATTATGTGATGTAGGATTTAAACTATATGGGCCCAAAGTGGCCTGCTATCAAATTCAACAACACAGAGGGAGACTTTAAGACATTGCAGTGTTTCCAGTGACCTTCAGGGGTGCTAAACCTGTATGTTACAAGTCTAGCGCCCCTAGTGGCTAAAAGTTACAGTTTCGCTTGAAGTCATTTTAAGAGATGAAAGCTCTACCAAAACATTTGTTTTGTTGTGAAATTTGGGAGGATAAACTTTTGGAGCTACGTTAGAGACTGAGTGTTCAGTCGCTGCAAATTGATGCTAAAGAGATTTTGTTTTGTTTTTAAGTGGCAATAAAGCTTAAATTTTATTTAATTAAGAAACTGCAAAAAACAGGGTTTGAAACTCTGTTACTGTACCTGAAACAATAAAGTTAATGTTAATACGCAGATGACAAATCTGCACTAAACAAGAAATAAGAACCTTTGGTTAGAAGTTAAAGATTCTTAGTTTGTTCATTATGTGATTTAGTATCTACGACTTTCACATAAATTTGAAAAAATCAGGAGCCCAAGTTACAATAGCATAAAATTTACAATTTGATTTCATCAGAGTTGATGAGTTTGAGTTTATCAGAGGCTCTGAAAGGAAGAGAAGTGATGGAAGTTCTTCTTCCTGCAAGACAAAGATCCTAAAGCTAAAGAGCCAGAGATTAAATAATGGTTTAGTTTTAAGGGTCCATGTGTAAAAATCTAGAAAGTTGAATCTTACCAAAACTCTTGATCCAATCTGACTGAGCTTAAGCAATTTGCAAACAAGAACGGGATATTTTTGCAGTATTTCAACCCAACAGAATAGCAGTAAACATTACATGAATCTATTGTACAATCAAACATGTATTTTTGTTTTTGTCAGTCCCATAATATCTTGATGCGGCACATTGGATTGCATAGATAAAAGGATAATCAGCTTTACTGTTTTGGAGCTATACTTTCCCCTAGCACTGCATTCAAAGAATGACAGACATGCCAAAGGTAAAATGTGACCCGCTTCAGAAACGCCGCTAAATCATCAGAGACAGGCTGGTTAAAATAAAAACACTTTAAAATAACATTTAGGATGTGGGTAATATCAGTGTATGGGGGAAGTAATAATGCCTGGGAGGATAAGGTCACCTGTAAATTCGAAACGTCAGAGATTTCAACTTGCACAAATGCACACATAATGCAGTTTGGAGAAATTCTCTCATAAATATAACCGCGCTGACACCTCGGCAAACGTTTGCAAAGATACGGCTGCCATAAAGCCTCGCAGTCGCGTTGTATATACTGTTACACACAAACAGCCCCCTGTGACTTAATATACTCCATCCAAGCCTGCGTCTGCTCATCTCATTTAGGTCTGTCTGGACTTGGCCAAATGGAGCTCACGCATATAGACATACTGAGCATGTTGATGACGATACAAAGGCGCAGACGACCTGTCAAGCTCTTCAAGGGCAGTGCTAATGTGATCCCACAGCTCCATCAGAGCCTTCCCTTTGCCCAGTGTTCTATTACAGGCCGGGAGGGAGAGAGAGAGATTGGAAACGAACATGAAGACTGTGACCATGGTCCACTGATATAATGGCTCCAGTAGCTTTAGTGATATACAATACAGGTAGGGCATCGGGAAAAGAGGCGAGCCCAACTGAGAGATTTAGGAAAGGTAGAAAGAAGCAGGAGACTGAAAGCTGTTAGCATGTGTTGCTGCTTTTTTTGTTTTAAAATTACATATGAGGTGAGGAAGCTGATCTGAGGAGCCGCCGCTAGACTGCAGCTCAATATGGGTCTGTGTGGCACAGCTCAAAGGGAGATTATAGAGCTGTTTTCCAAGAGCTGATGTGGGTGTGAGAAAGCAAATGGAATGAAGTCCAACAAAAACACTGATGGGCTTTCCCTTCCAGGATTTAATAACAGCTTTCCGATTCAACCTTCTCACCGCGGCTCGGGAACCTGTGTCTAATTTTGGGCTACGTTTCAGAATGTATTATATCTGCGCCAATGCTTGTAATTTACGTGTCATAATGGCTATCAATCACTGGCAATAATTCGGCTAATATTCTCATTAACTCCCACTCCTCATCCATCAATCAAAGGCAGAGCCAGACGGTGGCTCAGCTGCGAGGGGAAGTAAATGTAGGATAAAGGTGGGGGATCGGCATTCATCACCAGCCCAAATCTGAGCAGGATCAGCTTTGATCTGCCAAGCTTTGGCGAAGCCCGAGGACTTTGCAATGGACCGGCGGAGGCCCGGGCTCCGTTCTGGGCCCCAGTATCCTCTTTAAGTTCCCAGCTATGCTTCATATTTCTGGAGCTGAATGTCATCGTCCCACATCCTACCAGCCCTGGGGCCAAGCTTACTCAGCCTCAAGAGTCACTTTCACCGCGATCTGAGCTGGAGAGGGGAAGAGAGCAGGTGGAGGATAGAGAGACTGAGATGGAATCTGCGCAGTATTCCACTTATAGTCCTGGCAGTCCAAAGTATAGAGAGGGAGAATCAGCCTGCTTGTATTTAACTGATATATAACTTGATCAAATAACTTTAATTTAAAAAGAAAAGACAAAATTTCTCCTTCTGCAGCTGGAAGACATCTGCTTAATATCTACGCTAGATTTTTGTTGGGGGATTGATTGATTTCTCACTGGCTCATTGATGCATCTATAATAAGAATTATATTGAACTCATAAATAGTTCGATCTGCGATAGACTGAAACCTGTCCAGGGTGTACCCCTCCTCTGCCCCGTAGACAGCCGGAGATAGGCACCAGCACCCCTGGCGACCCCAGCTGGGGAAAAACATGACAAAAAATGGATGCTTCATTACCAACAGTCATACCAGCCACCGGTTAGAAAGAATGTTACCAGCTGACAACAAAAATAAATAAATAGAACAAGATGTAAGAAGGTGGACGATTCCAGTTCCTGGTGGCCGGCGTCCTGCAAAATTTCGATCCATCCTTGGTCCAACACACCTGAATCAAATGGTTGAGCTACCTCCTTAGTGTGCAGTTAGTTTGCCCAGAGTCCTCTCAATCATCTAATTACTCGATTTAGGTTTGTTGAACCAAAGGCACATGTAAATGTTGCAGGGTACCGGCCCCCAGGAACTGGAATTGCTCACTCCATGTAAGGCATAAGCTGTTTCAGATGCAGATTTTACCAGCCATTCTCTACTTTCTGCTGCATATCGTGCAGAATACAGGAAGTCTTCCACAATTTGCCCGCAGCAGTTGAGCAATGAAGATATCACTTGAGTGTTTTGAAATAACACTAATTTGTGTGAGGGAAGAGCATTGTAGCTTTCTTTCAGCTAACTCACTGCTACAGCCACAAGTTGGGTTGGGGCAACCAGAATAAATGTCAGTCACTGCGGTACCTAATCTGGCATAAAAGAGCTAGATTCACAAAATCAAATAAGATTTGTGGACAGAAAAACAATTAAGTGTAAAGAAGAAAGGAAATAAAGCCGAGAAAGCTGTAGTAGGCGTTGCAATACCTGTGCCACACCAGTGGTTGGCAGGCTGGCACTGCCTCGCAGGTACACAGAAGAGAAAGAATAGGAGGAGCAGTGGAGGAGCAACAAGTAGCAAGTATAAAATCCCCAATAAGCTCAAAGGCCTCAAAAAAAGAACCACGGCACAGAATCTGCTAAAGTTGTGGTTTTTTGCTAACACATGTATGTTAAAATATTAACTAGCAACACCAACATTACCACAAAATGCCTGAAAAAACATAAAATGAATCATCTGGTTTCTTTAACCCTTTGGAGGATCTAACCTGCCATATAAAACTGTTGTATTAGGGGACAGTAGCCTCATTGATCCAGTATGAGGCTACTAATTTAAGAGCAACACATACGTCAATCGGACGGAACCTGACAGTTAAATGGTTAAAAAGGGAGGGAGGTTTGCATTGACTCGCATATGTAAACACGCCAGTGTGTTTTCAGTTTTGCGTTTAGCGATATCACGATAGAAACGCTCCCAGGGGAGCTTCAAACTTATCCGCTTTGGGAGCTGGTTTCAAACATAGTCGCCTCCATCGTAATGAAACCCCCTAACATAATAAGACGACTGGCATCTCAGTTTTCTTTGATACTTATAACAACAGCAGATATGTAGAGAGCAACGAATAATAAAACCTGGGATGAGTTTTATACACTATGTTGGGTTAGATAGTGCATTAGAAGTCCAGAGTCAGGTGGAAAACACAAATAGAAAAGCAATTAAAACCTCGACTCATATGAGCTGTGAAAATTTTACTTTATGAGATACAGAATCAAATAGATACATAAATATGCACAAGGAGCAGCTGCTTTTACAACACACTAAACCAATTAAATTTCACTGGGATCTTTTTTTTTTTATTTATTGGTTTCACCTGAATGCGTCATGTAAATGGAAAAAAACAAAACTGAACCATTTGAGAAGAAGTCAGCCCTAGAAACGCCTTTTGAATTT
>NW_015151200.1:286909-288990 GCF_000732505.1 Cyprinodon variegatus
CCCCCCCCCCATGTTGGGAATGCACTTCAGCAGCTTGTTAAAAAGGATAAATCTCATGTTTTTTCCTCAGAACACATACGAGAAAAGACAAAGCCATTTCCCCCTTACAGACATATCTATTTTCTTTACTGAATCAGTAATCAAAGTGTTTTTTTCTCTCTCTTTTTTTTTGCCTGCATCACTGTCAGTCCCTGCAATCTCACACTTCAGTCTGAACTGATGAATATTAATGGTTGATTACAGATTCTCTTTGTGGGAAAAAAACACACACACAATGCTACAGTGGATAAAAGTGTTGGACAATAGGATGAAAGATCAGTCAGATTAGTGCATCCACACCCAATTTCAACCCCGGAATCCATCATTAGCAATCCAAACAGGATTCATGTTAAATGATCTGAAGTAAAGGAGTTTAGAGAAGTAATTTCTGGAAAAAAAAAAAGAAAAATCCCAGCGTAAACTGCCATCAATCTGCCCGGCACTACAAAGGGAACACATCCGGATATCTCTTTGGTGCAAACGCAGCAATTTGCACGTTGTTTGTCTTTTGTTCTTACACAGTGTTTTGCCTTTAATGGCCTGGTGTAATTGAGTTGCATCGTTGTATGTTTTAATAATTTAAGCAGCTTTGAATGAAGTGGCAAAAATGGTAGGAGGATGTGACTGATGACTAGAATCCGCTACAGACTAAAGACCCCGCTGCAGGTCTTTGGATATTTCTTATAACTGAAATTATTATTATTATTATTATTTTTTTTTTTTTTGCAAAAAGCCCTGTAACATAATCAGCACCTGGATACAATGTCGGTATATTTTATGAGGCCTAACGGTCAAAAACTCCTGACTCATGCAGTCATTCTAGTTCAGGCGTGTAGAAAAGAATAACCTGCCAGAATATTGGATAACAATGTCTGATTCAACAGTTTGTCTGTGATTAAAGTTAGGTTTAGCCATCAAGAGTACAGATAGTTTTAGGCTTTAGAGCATGACAGCAAATAATTGATGAAGCAGAAAAGGACTGAGAGCGGTGGAGCCTGAAACGACACCAGCAGAGGGATACTCCATGCTCCCAAAATAAATCTAACTCTAGATCGCTTGCTGTTCAGTTATTGCTTCAGCTCGCATTGGAAGTTTAGGAGGAAAAAGTCAGATTTATGCAAAAAAAAAAACGAAAAAAAAAAAACTTAAATCTGCCTACCTCCAGATGGGAGGTGTTTTTTGTAACAATCTTTGGATATATAGTGCAGGCAAAAGCACCAAAAACTCAATTATTGTTTTTTTTTTATGTCTACTTATGATATAATTTCATATAAGCTATGCTAGTTTTAAAAGTTTTTTAAACATATTTCTCCCCAAATAATTGTAATTCCGGTTTCTTTTAAAAAGTATTTCATTTTTCTTTGAAAAAAATAATATTGAGGAATATTTTTCCTAGTTTTACTTCTAGTTTTCATGTGGAAAAAGATCTGTAAACACAGCCCCAAAAAAAAATCTCTGTTCTTAGAAGATATGCATTCATGTCATCAGAAAATACTGTTGGTTTGAATTCTTGCACACTAAAGATGGTGGAAGCTTGGATGCATTTAATGAGCGCAAAAAATACTTTTCAACAACTTGATATTCAGATACAGGATGTAGGAAGGACAAAATGAATCCCTGTTAAAGCAAAAACATATAACCTTTATCTGGAGACTTAATCAGACAGCATTGAAGGAGCAAATTCTGCTCTGTAAATCCTTGACCGAATAGCAGCCTGCTGTTGCTCGATATATTCTCCAGTCTTAGAAGTACCTCTGAATCCGTCTGCTTTCCCACATTTGCCTATTCCTGCTTCTAATGATGGGATATTTCTGAAGCACCTTTGGCTCCTGATGAATAATCCCTAAAATCCCCTCCAACTCTGTGTTAATTTTAAGCTACAGCCGAGCAACAAGCTTTCACAGCTGTCTCTCCGGCTTCACTTTAACAGGTACTGCATGTCTGCCTCGACCGGCGCCGACAGGAGTGACGGAGGCTGACGAGCGCGTCGTTCCCTGAATCACAATGTCAAGAAACGCTGCGCTGAAGAAGAAAAGCAAAAT
>NW_015151200.1:289072-295302 GCF_000732505.1 Cyprinodon variegatus
CCTACACAGCCCACTTCCCCTTTATGCTAATCCTCCCTGCTGAGAGAAATCACAGCAGATGGAACGCTGGTAAAAATCAATGAGATGATCTCTTCCTCACAAACACCGTCTTTCTCTCCCTAACATCTTGAGTGTAGGTGAAGGGAGTCAAGTTATGAGAGTAAATTAAGGCTCAAAGACCAGTAGCATTAAAAACCCATACTAATCCAAGATGGATAGAGTCCATACTCCGCCTCGGCTTCCTTAGATATTGTGTGCAACAAACACCACGGAGGAAATTAAGCAAAAACACCCAGAGAGCTATATGACCCATTTGAATCCTGCCTCCCACCTATTTGATTCATCTTTTAATTAAGCATGAGAAACACAGGAAAAAAGTGGGAAGAAAAGGAGACTGAGCTTTTGAAAGGGAGATTTATAGTCCTGAACTGATGCTGTGCCATCTTGGTCTAACTTATCTCAGCTCTGCCAGCCACACTCATGAGCACTTAACCTTGCGGTGAACGCAACCCATCATCAGCGCTTTGCAAAAGGGCTAGCTCTCGTCCCACCCCCTCCCCATCCCGCACCAAATCCTCATACTGTCCTTCATCAGGAAGGTACCTCCGACTAAACTGTCCTACAGTCAACTTTCCATTGCATTAGCAGAGACCTTGAGAGAAAGCATCCTTCCCCATTTCAGACTGTAAAGTGTTTTCATACATTCAACATTTCCAACTGGATCTTTGCTGCCTTAAAAGCTAAAGTTAAAGACTGCATTATTCGTTAAATTTCTTTCCTTTAAAAAGAAAAAAAAATCATTATATAACAGTTTTTTTTAGGTGAGATGCTAAGCTTGTGTAGCTCTGTGTCCCACAGCTGCGTGGAAGCCCTCCCGTTTTAAGCTCGCATGCGGGCCCCATGGCCCCAGCAAGTGTTTGTTTCCTTCTGCGTCCTAATGAGCAGTCATTGTTGAATCCTGCAGAGGGTGCCTAACTGACTGAACTGAATTATTAATGCGTATCTTAACAGCATTTTTATGTTGCACGATATTCAGAAAACACAGGTGTAAATGTCTGGTGGTTGCAAATCTTTTATTGATAGGGCAGGATGACAGAGTTTGGATTGAGGAGGATGTTTAAAGTGTTTACTTGGGCAGTCAGTCATAAATGACATTGGAATTCCAGCTTTGTGTTCGTTTTGAGATCCTGTTAATTTTTGCTCGATGGCCTATTGGTGCCAAAGTGCATGGGTGATACATTGGGGTGGGGACGACGGAGGGGATGCCATACTGACTCTCCCCAGGTGAAAGTCAGCAAAGAGCTGTGAACAAGCTGCTTTGGCCAGGCTGGCATGCAGCCTTCCAATGCAGTGCACGGCCAGAAGAGCAGGTGGCCCCGAGCTGCAGAATGGAAAATGGAAGTTAGCCTACAAGTATTGGCTGTAACACATGCTATCAAAGGAAAGTGGAAGAAAGGGAGTAAGAGAAAGGTTATTTCTGCAGAAGACTTTCGGGAAGCTAGAAATGTGCTTCAAGGGCACACAAAGTCAGAAACGTAAAATCTTAAAATGTCAATAAACGGTAGTCTGAATTGTGTCTGTATGCATCCCTCCCCTTCCCTGTCCTCTCATGGCCTTCGTCCTCATATCTCCGCTTCCCCTAAAAACACCAATCTCCCCTTTGGAAAAAAAAAACAAGAAGGAAAACAGGGGGTGGGGGGGGATCCATTCAAATGGACCAAATTAATGTTTGCCCGTGATAAGCAAGCTTAATATAACGCTGACAATCACAAACACTTACCCTGCCAACCAGGATTGGATCCCGTCCAGAGAATTCCTCCAGCACAAACATTTGATTCCAAACCCATCCTCTCTTGGCGCGGTTCAGTAATCTTTGTCCTTCGCCAAGACCACTCGCCGCCGCCGACCCTCCGGTTTGTGCTGTCCTGGACTGTCCCCCAATAGGGGTCATGGAAATGGAGGGAATGCAAGTAATCCACACCAGCAACAAGGACATCAACAGATCCACGAGCATCTCCTCAGACCTCTTTGGCATCCTGTCGCTGCGTGTTTTGCTTGTTTGATTGTTGTTTTTGTCTGTTTTACTGGACTCGTCTTCTTCTCCTATCTCCACCTCTTGCCCCGCCTCCCCCCTCTTCTCTCTCTTCAGATCAACAGCTCCTTCTTAGATAACAAGAAAAGGTTACTTGTGTCCTCTTAGAGCGGCAGAGCTTGCATTCATGGTGCAATAAAGGTCACTGGCATGGCTTGGCGTGCCTCCATTGCAGTTGGTGAGGGGGGTGAGGCTCTCTGCCCAGCATCCATTCGCCGTTACTCCTGAAAGGAGACCTAAAAGGGAGCAAACAGTGCGAGTTAGTCTCCTCAGACTTATGGAAACTTGCGAGGAGCTGGTGCAGAAGGGGGAAGTAAACTCAACATCTAAACATGTTGCTTGTGCTAGATCTAAAGGGGGTGGAGGGGTGTTGAGGATATGGCAGGATTATTCTGTCATGGTGCAATGGAACATGTCACTTTATCATTTAAGCAGCCTTAACCCTCAATCCAAATCTCCCTTCTTCTTTTTTTTTTTTTTTTACATTATCCTACCAGAAGAGAACAAACGTACTTCAGGTCTCTCCAGCCTCACAATATCAGATTGCTGTGCATGTAATCTGCCATTGTGGGGATTATCGTGCTCAGATTTTGAGGAATCTCATGTTTCCATGTGATTGAAGTGAGAGGTTGAGCATATTCACAAACAACAGCCAGATTCCTCAGAAGCCCGCTCTGCTGTTCCAGGGTGAGGCAGGTGAGCCTTGTCAACAAGACTGCAGCCCTCTGATATCAAAGGAAAGCAGATGAGATTATTACCAAAAGAGAGGAGTGTTTACCCACTGCAGAAGATATGGAATTTTACACCAGAGCTGTTCTTTTATGATAAGCTTGAACAATAGGCTGATGTTTACAAGCAAATTCTATAATCAAACAATTTTGATGAAAAAAATAATATTGTCCTTCCCTGAAAAGTTGCACAGTTTTGTCTGTTTGATGTGATTTAGTTGTGACTAGACACGAAGAGAAAAAAAAAGCCAAAACAGTTTCTGCAAAAAAGCAAGAAAGATAAAATAATAATAATAATAATAATAAAATAAAAACTGGTGCAGGTGGACCTGGTATCCTTTTGCCCAGCAGCCTGTTTTCAGTTGCAATGAACTTTTACGCCACCTATTCCTTCATTTTGCAGCTGATCTAAGGACAATATGCTTGAAGCCCAAAACATCAGCAACACTGCTTGACAAGCGACCCAGACTATAAATTACAAATGTAAAAAAAAAAAAAAAAGATTTAAAGATAATATTAGTTATAAAAAAAAAAAACACATGTTTGGCCTTTAAATAAGATTTCCACCGCGCGTTTTTAATTTCTTTTGCCGTCATTTTGGTTTGATCCTAGGCTTGCATTTCAGCACCACATGAGAGGGACAGCTCTCCGGCGGATGACAGCAGCGTCCAGGCGGCTCAGGCGCAGACGGAACACCGAGCAGCAGCCGGAGGAGCTGTCCAAGGTGCTTAAATACTTAAGCTGCATCTTTTTCCTTCATATCTCCAACAAAAAATACATAACTCGAAAAATAAATAAAAGTTAGAAGCACCCGCTTGTATCTATAACACCTTCTCCGGCTCCCGCTGAAGTTTTCCCGTTTTCTATTCAGCCCCTCTTTGCGCATCAGCTGTATGACTGGAGCGCTTTAGCTTTCCGATTTAAGGGGAATCATCCACATGCAGCCAGCGTGCATATCAACCGAAGGCAGGACTGAGAAGGTTCAAAGAAAAAAAACATCTAACCTAAGTTGCAGAGCTCTTCTGCAGACTTGCTAAAGATGCGTTAAGGATGGAACCTCTCCAATGAGCAAAAGGTGACAAGAAGTGTTCTTCAACCTAAACACCATGCATTAAGGTGTCAGTAGCCTACCTGATGGGGCTCTTATTTAATGTCACTGACTGCTTTACTTACTCGTGAGACTCGCATCCTTTTCCGCTGCTGCATTATTTTATCGTTGTTTTTTTTCTCTCTCCCCCAAAACGACAAAAAACTCCATCAGGTTTTCTCGTGAGGAGCTGGGGGGTGAGTGTGCGAAACAGGCTGTTAAAAAAATTATAATAATAATAAAATAAAATCCGTCCTGCAGTTTGTCAATGCAGAGCGACAGAGTGTTGGTGCGCGCAGTTAGAGGAGCTCCGACAGGCTTGCTGGTCGACTGGAAAAGTGATGAGGAGATGGAGGAGAGATCTGCACGCTGGAGGAAAGGAGAGGAGAAGAGAGGGGAGAGCCTCCCTCCGCTGCGCTCATTGGGTTGATGAGGAGTCGGGTCAACAGGCGCGCAAATGAATGCATGGCGCTCACCGCCGGCACGGACGCGGCGTAATGGTAAAAAAAAAGGTTATTGTCTCACGTTTAAAGCGTCGGATATTAAATATTTATAATAATAATAATTTATATCTTTCACATTTGTGTTCTTTTTGTAGCCTGTTAGGAAAACGGCGCACGAGTTTCCTCTTGTTTATGGTAACGTGCATTAAGCCCCTATAAGGTTATTTTATAGGATTAACCAGCGAGCAGATGGATACAGTTATATAGCAGAGGGGAAAGTGAAGAACTTCTCTACCCCTGCTGATCTTTTTACACATTTTCTGCACATTAACGCTATAAAGGAAGCAATATCAAAGGCCAAAAATAAAAAAGATGAAGAATAAAAATTCATGTCTTGTAAAAGAGAAGGGGAGAGGACTGGGGCCTTATTAAGACTGTTAGTGAAAAGGTCATGGCTCATCAATGCATGGATGAATTAAGAGAATGTGAGAGCAGAAGAGAGTGTGAGTAACAGCAGAGGAGGCTCATTTAGCTGCCCATAGAGGGAGCCCTCTAGTGTTTGTGTGGCTACTCGGCAGCTGTGGAGTGGGTCTTAAGGGGTGCAGAAGAAGGGAAACACATGGTGCTTTGAAAATATTCAGTTTGCCATGTAATAAAAAGCCCAAACATCGTGGATATTTTTATTTTCTAATGTGATGTACTAAGACTAAGTGTTGCAGATTCTGGTTTTCCATGAAAAACAGTTGAAAATCTGCCAGATGGGTTGGAAATCTGTGAAGAGACTGTGACATGTTGCATTACAGCGGTCAGTCTTTGTATCCCTGGTAGATGAACCTTTACCTCAGCCTCAAATGTTTTACAGCTTATGACTGGTTTAAAGCTAAACTATGTTTGTTACTGTTTTTGGTTTTTTATTCATCTTCATTGACTCTTAACAATTTATGTATCCCTGCTTTAAAAACAGAATCTAGCTGCATGAGGCTGCCACCACCATGCTTCACAGAGAGGAGGTTTTTGTTGTTATGTTTCTTTTTTTCCTATTATAGTAATTGACCTACCAAAATACCAAATCCAAAATTAAAATATTAAGTTGTAACTTCTATTGTAGAGGTTTCTTCAACAAAATTTCCCTGCTTCAAATTTCTTTTCACTTTACATTTATTATCCATCGAAGCTCTAAAACCTTTGCAGAATCAGCTGTTGGAAGACTTTACCTAAATACATTTTTATTTTTTATCTTTTCAAATTTTTATTCATAAAGTATCCTAATAAATAAATCCTCTCATCTCCCTTCAAATTTATCAGCTACCTTTTGGGCAGTTAATTGCATAAAAAACGGTAACAATTGCAAAGCATTTAAAGGCTCTCAGATGGCTTTGTATATGAGATTGTCGTGGTGCCATGCGTGTTATTATGCTTCTCCACCTTAAAACCCCAGACCTGTTCCTAAGAGGCTTTTCTTTTCCTTCTGGAGGCCTTTTGACCCAAATGCCAGAAATTGTAATTAGCAAAGACATCAAGTCGACCATTATTTATTTTTGCACGATTTAATTCTCCTCCTACATCTGCTTTGATGCCGCAGCTGCATGTCAGACGGGAATTCTCCAATCATCTTTCTTAAAAGCCCCTGCTGCATAATGCATTAGGCTGTAAATGTTGAGCTCTTTCTACATATGGATGAAGACTTCATTGACGGACACGCAGAGCAAGTTGGACATGCATGGATGGAGATAAATGTGTTCTTTAAAAAAATCTTCAGGGATGGCTGTTCTTCTCAAATCACTCTAAATGTTGGAATAAATAAAGAAGCATGTTTGGGTACTGAAAGCTGGAACTGCTTATAAAACAGCCTCATGTTGCTAAAACAACCTCCACCAAAA
>NW_015151200.1:296591-305349 GCF_000732505.1 Cyprinodon variegatus
TTTATGACTTTATTCTCGTAATGTTACCACTTTATTCTCGTAACGTTACCACTTTATTCACGTAATTTTATGACTTTATTCTCGTAATGTTACCACTTTATTCTCGTAATTTTACAACTTTATTCTCGTAATGTTACCACTTTATTCACGTAATTTTACGACTTTATTCTCGCAATTTTACCACTTTATTCTCGCAATTTTATGACTTTATTCTCGTAACTTTACGACTTTATTCTCGTAATGTTACCACTTTATTCACGTAATTTTACGACTTTATTCTCGCAATTTTATGACTTTATTCTCGTAACCTTACGACTTTATTCTCGTAACGTTACCACTTTATTCACGTAATTTTACAACTTTATTCTCGCAATTTTCTGACTTTATTCTCGTAACTTTCTGACTTTATTCTTATAATGTTACCACTTTATTCTCGTAATTTTACGACTTTATTCTCATAAATTTATGACTATTCTCGTTGTGAATTTATTCTCGTATTTTATGAATTTATTCTCGTAACTTTACGACTTTATTCTCGTAATGTTAGGACTATATTCTCGTAATTTTACGACTTTATTCTCATAAATTTATGACTATTCTCTTTGTGAATTTATTCTCGCATTTTCTGACTTTATTCTCGTAACTTTACGACTTTATTCTCGTAATGTTAGGACTATATTCTCGTAATTTTACGACTTTATTCTCATAAACTTATGACTATTCTCGTTGTGAATTTATTCTCGTAATTTATGACTTTATTCTCATAACTTTACGACTTTATTCTCGTAATGTTAGGACTATATTCTCATAATTTTCCGACTTTTTTCTCATAATTTTATGACTATCCTCGTTGTGAATTTATTCTTGTATTTTATGACTTTATTCTCGAAATAGAAGAAATTAAATCTCTAGCCTGGCGCTAATGCTCCGTCGTAGATATGCTCCTTGAGATGATACCATCTCGTTTTCAAAGGGGGTCCATAAATAGAAGAAAAAACAGGAAAATATAATAAAAAAATAGATCCAGCAGATAAACAGATGAATGAATGCAGCCTTTTCTTCCCATGACTTCTCAATCTGCTGGTCCAAAGTGCTCCACTATCAGATTCCATAACACAAATGGAGACTTTTAAATTTTGGGGAGTGCTGTGTTTCCAGTGTCCTTCTGGTGCGCTAAACCTGGAAATTACAAGTAGGCTATAGCTCCCCTAGTGGCTAAAAGCTATGCAGTGTTGATTTAAAAGTTAAGACAATTAACAATGAATATTCCTGGATGATTCAGAAATTTCTATTACTGCATTTTGATAACCTTGCCTGCAAAATGAATTCTCACGTTCACAAACACACTAGAATTAATCTTGCAGTGCTGCAACCAAACCATTCAAACCCAACGTAAAACAGGTCGGTCGAGCATTGCAGTATTATGGCTTAACTAGCATATATTTGTATTTCAAACTGATAGCAGTTAGAAATACAAAAGAGCTGCTGAGCCCAAAGCTAAACCGAAACATACTGGCAGCTTAGGAAGATGTAGCTGTTTGGTTAAAATGTTGGATTTTAATTTAAAAAATAAGGAACAGTAAGAGCATAAATGAATGTTGTTTTGGTTTCTCTTTATGTATGATGCTATTTAATTTGTTACCATGAATGGCTAAAACAAATATATAAACACTATCTATCTATCAATCTATCTGTCTGTGTATCTGTCTGTCTGTATGAAACAATAATTTAAGTCAAAACATGCTCTGGGTAAATGCTCCTTCAAAAGCAGGTGATTTCAGAATAAATAAATCATTCAAAACCTCCTGCGCAGAGACTTTTGTGCAGGTGTGAGGTTCACGCTTTAAAATTAGTGATTAATTCCACTGACATGGCCCCTGCCAATGATCAAAATATCAGACGGCTTTGAAAAAAGGCAAAGCAAGTGAAGGGGAAATGGTCTTTAGAAGCCAAGCATTCTCAATCGATCATTAGTTACCGCTTTGTCAGTGGTATTAATCACAGAGCTGTTGCAGTGCGGAACACAGACTCACATGTCCTCAAGTTACCAGAACACAGCCAGGGAGACTTTGGTGCAAGTTATTTATTTATATATTTTTATGGGGGGTTGTGGGGTGGGGGTGGGGGCTCTAACCTCCACTAATATAGCAAAGTCCTCATCCATAACACTATGACTTTCTTTGGAGATAATTTGAGAAAATTAGAAACATTACATCATTCCTAATGTGTGTGATGTACTTTCAGTTCTTAGGATCTTCTCATCCTGGATTAAGATCAAACTACGCCCTCCCTGACCAGCAGATATTGGAAAATAGATGGATGGAGCAAGTTTTAAATAAAAAATGCATCTTCTGCTAAAGGTAGTATTGGTGCTGTTGTGCCCACATTATTCACCAAATATGCTTTTGTCTCCTGTTGTCTGTTACCCAGAGTTTCCATGATGATCCAGTGAAATTCCTGGAAGGCACATCCAGGATTACGTCATACCCGTGTCCTTCGTCTAGAAAACTCCACCTCAGGACTCAACTATGTACCATAAGATTCTACCATTCTGACACACTAACCCCAACGTCAGTCTTTTAGCCTATTTTCATACACTTCATGCAAATAAATATAATAAGGCCATATACTGTCATGATCTGGCCTGTTTGCTCTCCCTTAATTAGTAATTCCTCTCACCTGCCCTCTTCCTTCCCTGCCTCAATTATAATTTATTCCCCTCACCTGTTTCCTCTGGTTTATATTCAGTTCAGCCTGAGTATTCAGGGCCAGATCATTACTTGTCTTTCTGTTAGTCTTTCTGTTCAGTTTTTATTTGGTTCATGTCCTAGATCCTTAGCTGCCAGTGGAAAGAGGGTTTTAGTGTTTGTCTCGTCTCCTGATCGTCCACTGTTCCTCCCCCGCGGAGTCCTCTGGGTTTTTGGCTCATTATGTGGGGAGGTTCAGTTTTTATCCAGTAAGCCTGGCTCCAGGGAGGAGACCAGTTTAAAGTCTGCTTCAAGTTCCGGTTCCTACGTCCTGTCTCGGCTACCCTCTTCCACATAGCCTGCTCATCTGCACCTGATCCTGTCTGCTCCTGTGCGTGACCACCTGGTCATGCTTCTGGTCCCAGTCAGACTCTGAACCCTCCTGGGAGCCTGTGGATGCCTGGAAGTCTGGATCCTGCCACCTGTCTCTGTTCCTGTCTGATCTGGATCCTGCCTGTTGCTTCTAGCATGACCTCTGGGACTGCAGCACTGGGGACACTCGTGGTCTGGACTGTTAAACCAGGTAAGTGACCAACCCAGATAATCATATATCAGTTTATCATGGTCACTTACCCCCCCGCGCCTGCAGTGTCCGCGAGCCACAGCTCCGCTTTTTGTTTTGTTTTTATTTTAATAAACCTTTTGAACTTTCGTACTGACTGTCTCTCATGAATACTGGGTCCATCTGTCCTCGATTCATGACATATACATTTGATTGAACTAAAAAAGGAAGAATTTTCTATGCTATAAAACTAATTTATGACAGACTGAGATGATTTGAAACAAAACCTAACCCTACAGTTTTCAACATAAGACCTAAAGAATGTCTTTCCTCTGCCAAAGAAAATGGCAGGTGCTGCATAGAAACCCTTTGGTCACAGCCAGTCAATGCTAGACTTGTTTTCACTGGTAAAAACAGAGAAGATAGCTGTGAAAAAATTATCTGTTTCATGAGTCCAAAGAGTTTCCTCAAATGAGTCATGACAAGGAAACAGGCCTTTTTAAAATTCTCAATGCATTCATAAGTGATTAGACTCTAAAAAAACAAGTCTTTATGCTCTTAAATGCTGTTTTAAACTGTCCAAATTCAACTATGAGCATATATGAAAAAATATAGTTATTATGTTTATTAATTTGTTATGAAATGTTGGTTGTTTTATCTTTCATTCTTTTCAACATGAGACCCTTGCTTTCATTGTGACTTTGCCTCTCTCTGTGTGATTTCATGATGTCATCCTACAGCTGCTGTAGCACGATATCAACGCCACCAAACTTATTAAACACTTTAATGAAAGATCGATGAGGTTGGCTTATGTTCTCGACCCATGGTGCATTCGGTAACTTGCTGCACAGGAGTTACTGCAGGGACCCAAAATATTTTTACAGGACGGTTAGAATTGATCAATTACAAACTTAAGCTAAGTGTTTTATTGTGCAGCATTTGGTTTGGCATTTTTATCATCATGTTATTACTCACATTCATAGTTGGTCATGTGGAAATATGCCAAACAATAGCCTTTTGAGGAGGAGAACACAGCGTATGGTGTTAGGAAACTCCAGAAATAGATTTTATATATTCACCAAGCAAAAAAAATATATTACTATAAAGTGTTTCACCTACAGCTCTGGCCTCTAAGTTTGGTGGTTTTATTATCAAGTTATCATGTTGGTTCTTAGATTTGATCTTCTACATAAACCAGTTTGGTACAGACCAAGGTTCTTCAAGCAGTCATCTGTAAAGTGAAGGTCAAGGACAAACCCAAGCTTGCGGATTCTTAGCATGTATTGAAAAAGGAGATTTATTTATTTATTATTTATGGGGATTCTCCTTTAGAAAGTCTGAACAAAGTCTGAGGCCTCTCACAGCTTAAAAAAACATTTTCTTGACCTAGACTATAGTCCAAAAAAGAACAGTTGCCATCACCATGCAGAGTATTTGCTAAAATAGATACTTCCTCTCAAATTCCAGCAGAATTGCTAATATTCTTTCTCATGTCGCTGCTCACTGATAGGGGCATGGGCAGCGCAGGGAAGGTCGGTGCATCTTGGAGGGGGCAGGTAACAACGGCTCTGTCTATACCTCTCATGGCTACTTTTTTTTTCTAGATATGGAGGGGCTGCTGCTTGAAGAGCAGAAACAAGAATCTTTATTGTCATTACAGACCCATTAGGAATTTTTGGTAAAGATGCTCTACTTAGGTTTCTCGTATATGGAACACAGACCATTAAAAACACATTGGAGAGGATTGATCGCTCTTAAATCTTTGGAAATTCCTTAAAAATAAGAGATAAATAAAACAGCTAAAAATTAAAAGGGACAGCAGGAGGGAAATTGGAGCAGTTATAGTGCTGAAAAACATCCCTAAAGAGAACTATGAAATATGTACATGGGGATGGAGCATGATGTATATGAATGAAATGAAACAGCTAATGAACAGGATCAGTTATGAAACAGATTATCAAGTCTCTAAAGGGGGTGATTACCTTCACAGCTCAGGGTAACGCAGCTAAACCACTTTCCAAATGGAAGAGGGACAAATAACTCACAAGCCTCGTTTGACATCGATTGAGTCCAGATCTGCTGGACGTCACCATACATAGGAGTGTTGGAAGAAATCAATTTGCCAATATTATCCTGATTTTTCAGCTGACTGATAGAATATTAATCTTTCAGCTCCTAAAATATTTTTTTTGAAACATTTTCCCTGAAACAATTGGGAGAAATTCGCTACTCCCACACCACCGCTCCAGTAGAAGGCGCCGTGGAGCCATTTAGCTCCAATGGCACAGCGCCATTATTGTAGAAAAGACAGTCGCAGTGGCAGACATGGGCATTATCTCACGGTCCACTCTAACCCCTAATCACTCAATCACTATATAGAGCAGGGACTATATAGTGGACTGACCGTTCAGACAGATTATTACTAATTTTCACTCCCCATTGGTCACGTAACTCTGCCTCCCTGCGCTGTGCCTGCGCCATCTTTGTTATTTGTTGCTGCTGTCACTAAACGACGACGGGCCACTGTTACAAAAAATCCCATGATACCTTTTGTATGGAGAGCTCTCGCAAAGCCATCTTGGGTTTATCCGCTTGTCTAGTGACCATGGATGAGCACTACTTTTAAGTTGAATTAAGGGAAATTTTGAGTCGACTGCATCCCATCCACTAAATGTTAGGACACTCCGTTAAATGGCGTAATTATTATATAGTGTCATGATTTTATCTAAAGCTCGGACCCACATGCAGTGAAACCAATTCAGAGAGACAGAGGTGAGAAGTTTAACTGGTTTATTGAAGAGTTAAGGCTCGGTGCGGAGTTGCTCAGAACTCAGCTCGACCGGAACTGGAAAGGTGAAGGGAACACAGACGATTAGTTCAGGCTCAGTGGGAAATTTCATTCGTGCATTTGGAGAACAGGATCTGGTGGTTGACTCATGTTTCCAGAGAAGTTGTAGGATCTTTTTCTCCAAACTGTGTGCTGTTTTCCCATGTTATTCTGATTCGGTGGAGGGCGGAACAGGGTTTACCCAGAACTCAGATGGTTGTTTGTGAACGGAGAAACTGATTGCCACTCAGATATCCTGCGGTACTTGAACGGGTCGTAATGGATACGATTCCCTTGCTCAGAGAATTAAACTCAACGTTCTCTTCAAGGAAGAAGGATCCAAACCTTCTGTTTGAATCCCCAGCTCAGTTTGAGGCTCAGTTGATTCCTTCAGGGAGAGAAGGTACGAAAAGATCCAGTTTGCAGGAAGACTTCCTGCCGAGAGGCAAAGATAAAAAACGAAGTTAAAACTCAGGGAGACAAGAACTAAGAGTTACTCAGCAAAAACTCAGCTTGGCTAGAGTACCCAAAACTGGCAAACACTCTGGCGTCGAGGTAGTGGCAATCAGCAGCTTAAGAGCACACCGTTAACGAGGCAACCAACATCAGGTGTGTGAGGAGGCGGCCCAGAACCAGGTGCCTCCTGCTGGTGGAAGGGAGAACAACACAAAAGGACAAACACACAGACTGGAGTCCTGACATATAGTGCCCTATACAGTGATTAGTTCGGACACAGCCATGGTCTGTCTCAAACCGCAAAAAAAAAAATATGGCTACCACAATAACAAAATTATCAATATCAAATGAAAACTTACAACAGTTGCTTTTTTTATTTCTGCATTTATTTTTGATATTAGCTGAATAGAATATCGCAATAATATTGTGATATTGCAATATCATTATAATGTTACCCAATTATCGTGATGCATAGCATATCACAACGCTCTTTGAAATATTCCTAATTCTACAATTGTCCTGTGTGAACTTCATCCCACACTTCCTCTGTGCCGTAGCGCAGCTTTACCACACAGTCATGCTCAGACACAGCATGCTTTCCACTGTGGTTCTGTAAAAGTTTGTTTCAGTTTAGCTCCTCGAGAGGTAAAAAGTCATTCTTAGGGAGATGTTTGTTTGTTTTAAGTCCAGGAAAAGGTCAGAGGAAATGTGAATGCCTAGAAAGTCTATGCTGGCCACATGTTCCACCACCTCCCCATGTATGCAGAGAGTAGCTTGTTCTATTCCTGGAACACTACTGTGTCAGCATTCACAAGGATTACTCCTGCAAAATATCACTTTAGGCATAATTAAGGAATGGCATTATTATGACGTGAGGAACTGAACAAAGGTGATTTTGCATTAAGTAAGCCCTTTAAATATTTCTTCTTTTTTCTTTCTTTTTTTTTGCTTCTTTGCTTTTTGGATCAGAGATGACTGAAAATCTTAAAAGTAGTTTTCTAATATTCATTCTGACTTTTAAAAACTAAATAGATTTAAAAAAACAAACAATTTAACTATTTAAAATTTTAACTTATGGAGTAAATAAAAAAAAAAAAAACACTAATTGTTTGCTATAATCCATACAGGAATGTTGCCTTTATTTTAGTTCAATTATCAGCTAACCCTTGTTGAATCTGCAATGTTCGCCAACCTTTGGCAAAGGCCAATTTGCTGCATCCAAATAAAAGATCAAACCCAGTCCTATTACAGGGATTTCCATCTTAGAAAGGATTAAGTCAAACATTTCACACTCTGAGAACATCCTAGCCCTTGATTGGTTGTTGGGTGCACATTATTTCTCATAAGTGACAGCTGCAAAGTAGTTGCATGACTGAAACTGCTTTTAAACCATTTTAAATTAATGAGCTCGATCCACCGTAATGACTGCCATCAGATGGCTGTGGACAATGGTACATCAGAAATGAATGAAGTAAAAAAAATGGAATCTGAATAGTTAATAACACTAAGTGTAGTCCTTCGCTGTCTTTTTAGTATGACTAAAAGATAAGCTGCTACAGCTTCCCCTGTTCTCTGAACTTTCTTTAACCTGTGTGATCATCTGGTATGTTGCTATGCTAATGAAGTTGCTACTTTAGCTGTTCATCAGGAGTAGGTGATGCAGCAGCTTTGATCTCGACAGATATTTGTTTCAGCTTTGTTTATTTAACTAATTGACTAAACTGCATATTCTACAAACTTAACCCCTTGTAGATTTACAGTATCTCAAAGCACCGAGCCACTAACATATCGCTATTACCTTTTGATGCTAAATCAACACAAGAATAATATTGGAAAGATTATTCTTTCACCGAGCCATAGGAGTCAAATGCGATTGTTCATAATGTGTCAAATTTTTATATCAAATAAGTCAGTTTTGCAGAACTTTTGCTTTTGTTCAGATTGGTATCATCCATCTCTTTCATTTGTCATTTTACAATTTTTTATCCTGTGGCTACGTTGAGAGAGGTTGGCTACAGTCCGAGTGATCTTACATTTCTAAACAATATGTCCTGCTGTAGTCAGAGGAATATCAAGCTGCTTGGAGATGGTCTTATAGCCATTACATTTAATATGCTTCTCTGTAATTTTCTTTCTAGTCTTCTGAGAGAACTATTTCCTTTGCTTCCTTTGGTCCATTTTTTTTACCACTTTACTTGGATTTAGTTTTATATATGCATATATATA
>NW_015151200.1:305907-307108 GCF_000732505.1 Cyprinodon variegatus
CTGATTCTGATGTTGTCAGACATCAGAATGATTTTTATTAATGTGATAAAAATTACCTTAATATATGTTGGAAAACATCTAAATGTCATCATTCGTTCCATACATTTATCAATTGCAGCACAGCAAGCCCACAGCATAATAGAGCCATGATCCTGCTCAAGTGTGGTAAGAATTTTTTTCTCACAATTAATGATGGCTTTGATAAATCTGTTCTAAAAAGTTTTGATATGCACGTAGAACATCAAAGTCAAATGAAGGACTCAGCTGTTACTGATGGTTTTGTTTTCTTGTAATTCTCTTTTTCACTTGCGGTTTCTTTGTTTCATTCCTTTTGTTAAGCTAGCTGGTGGAGATAAAAAGCATTCAACAATTTGGAAAGCTTTATTGAAGCATTTAGAAAAATAATATTTCATGTGCATCACAAAGGTTTCAAAAACATTACAAATGAAGAAGATTTCAGCTTTACCTGAGATTTAAATTTAGTTTTAAAATATGGTCAAATATGATAGGAATTAAAAACTAAAAGTACGATGAAATTATTAATTAAATGACAAAATCTGTAACACATTTAGCAATGAAAGCTGGAATAATCCTTAGCAACTCATATACATTTGGCTTTGATAATTTTATTTTTTCCTTAATTAACGAGTTTGTTATTGTGATACATTTTAAAAGCATGAGGGAGAAGGACAAATACAAGAAACCTACCTAAATATATAATTCAATAAATTAAACCTAATACTCTAATCAGAATTGGTAAAGAAAAAAACAATAAAGGGGTCATGATGCTCCCCAGGTTTCTGAGCGAACAATTCAATCAAAGCCTTAAACAAGAGAAAACACTTTATGATCAATACGACAAGCAGAGAATAACAGAACTATCAATTGAACTGAAAAATGCTGCGGTGTAATTTGTTTTAAAGTATTCAGTATTGGAGGGATGAGTTTTGGATTGAAAGGTTTAGGTGAAACATATTTGTCTAAAATCATAATAGTGATATTTTCATCAGGATTTTTTGCTCCAAGATAAAAGATTATTTAAAATGTGGCATTGTCTAAAATAAACTACAGCTGCAGCTAGCAATTGCTTTTGCTAATTAACAATTCTGTTGACTATTTTTTCTGATTAAGTAATTAATTAACCTGACTAATACTGGTTAGCTGATTGGCCTATGTTGGTGATAGACGGGCCAAATAAACC
>NW_015151200.1:308120-311127 GCF_000732505.1 Cyprinodon variegatus
ACTGCTGCCAAATTATATTTATTAGAAATAATGATATATGTACAGTCATTTATGGAGGACAGTTCAAAATATATCCTACAGTTGTTAAAAAATGTTTATAGGTTGAAATAAATTAGTGGAAACTCTCTGATATTTCAGATCAGAAGTCTGTTAACCATCTGGTGGTACTTCATTGACTGAAAGAAAGTATAAAAGAATGAAACCTTGCTCTGCAGTTTTGAAAGGACGGGGGACCACTGGGACCTGAGCTCATTCACTTACCCCTCCCACAATTTCCCAGGTGATTCAGAGATTTCCTCTATTCAGGTCCCCCTCAAGCCTTAAACGTGTTTTACTAATGTCCGGGCTATTTCCACAATCTGTAGGGCACCAGAAAGGTTAAAATGACAGTATCAGTGAGTTATAGCATAACAGAGCTGGAGCTTTGCTTTGGTCTGTTAGATAAAAGTGAGTCTGGCAGCACTGAAAATAAAACCGTATCCTTTTCTTTTTTTTTTTTCACTTTGTACATACATCCTCCACTTAACCTTGCTCTGATGTCTTGGTCAATGAAGCATTAAAACAGGGCTGTATTTGATATGCATGTGGCAGGCAGACATGAAAGGCTTGCAACTCCTCATTGTTCTTCATTGCCAAGCGTTGCTCTCCTCATTTGACATATTAGCAAAAAACATTTGGCCTGTTTCCTTCCATCTGCCTCTTCAAAAAATTCTATGGCTGAATTCATGCAGATGTCATGATTTTCTGGACTTTAAGCTCTATTCTGTTGTTTCAAATGTATTAATATTCAACCTATTCTCATTATGAGTGCGTATGAAATCGTACGAAAAGTTATGCAACGTAATTTCGTACATTTTGGACGTTTTTTTCGTCGTTCATGAATATAGAATATAAATTACATTTAGCCCTAACCCTGACCCTAACCCTAAGATATAAAACAGCAAGAAGTTTTTTGAGAAAAAAACGTCCAAAACGTACGAAATAGTGTGATTAACTTTTCGTACGATTTCATACGCACTGATAATGAGAATATGTTGTAATATTCTTCTCTCCTCTTGATCCCTGATTGCTCCATTAGTAATTTCCCTCATTTTCAGTCCAACCTCAGTTATTTATCGTCCGTCACAACTTCAGGTGTCTAATCAAACACCTGCTCCTGGTTTAGTAATCATCTCTTCAGCTTTGGATCATCCTGAGTTTCTTTGTGCATGTTTTGAATGTCGTTTCTGTTGAATTTAACCTGTCTGCCTCTTCCTCGAAATCAATCATCACTAAACAAAACTTTCTTGAAAGTCTGCCTCAGAGCTGCTCAGAATTACATAAAAAATGTTAAAAAATTCACAGCAAAACCAAATCCCTGCAGCTTAAAAAGTTAGAAGTCAGTGCAACCCACTCGAAGTCACCGGCATCTCAGCTGTTGGGTGTTTAAAGTGGCCATGATCTAAGTACAACATGTGGCGCATTAGTATTCCTAAAAGCCACACTTTAATTGGTTGCAGATTAAAGTTAATTGATTTAGCTGATAGTTTTAAGGCTCCTGGAGATAATTAAGTGTAGGGTTGAGAATTTTGATATGTTGACATTTTGAGAATGAACAACCTGTAATGTACGGATACAACACAGCGTTAACTAACATCTTAATCATGCAAATTGAAAAACACGGCTGATTTAATTATCGCTGGTCCAATCATTGGTCCTCATTAATTACATTGGGCTTATTTATTCATAATCACATATCTTTTCCACTTACTTCCCAATTATGCAGGACAGTCTAGCAGACCCCTGCTGATATAACCCACCGTAATTCCATTCCAGCTTTGTTAGAGGATGCATGTAATGCGATGTCGAAGGGATGGAGGGACAAATAAGCATTCAAGGGTGAAGATAAACAGCAACACTGCGGGGAGAAATTAATATTTTAATAGTTATTTAACAAAAACAGTGCTTATGATATAAGCACTCCTCAAATGAACCCACGACCTATAGCCTAACATTTAGTTATTCCACCTTTAAATCCCAGACATGTCAGACCAATTGAGAAATGGGTGAGAACCATCCGGAAGAATAATAACCATAGATCATCTATTGGGATATGATCGCAGATAAGTTTGCCTCACAAAGGGGAATCAGATTCTTTCAGATTGGTATCCTGGGGTTGTAGAGGTTGGAATTACACTCCTTATCTTCTCTAAACATTTCTGAGATACTACAGGGAATGATGAGCACAAATGTGTTACAGGGATGGATTTGGTGCAGTGCAAAGTCTGGATGTACTTTCAAAGGAACGTGTCTTTGTTTTACCAGAGTATCTTAAATTGATCACATGTAAAATGATTTTTTCAAGTAGGAACAAAAAGCTGCTGTAAAATAAATATTTTATCTAGTAATGAGAGCAGCAGTTCCTTTGAGTAAACAGAATCGCTAGAACCGGTATATTCAAATCATTTGAAATCGTTCAAAAGATTCATTCACCGAATCATTCAGTTCATGCATCTGCAGCTTTGGTTTTACATTTAAAATGATTCAGTCACATAGTGTAATATGTACAGAGCTTTAACTGCATTTTATGCTCCTTTACATTTATAATGGGCTGTAAGCATGACTAAAGTGTGCTAATTAAATTCAATTCAGTTCAGTTTATTTAAAGCACTTATTCCAAACATATGTCATCTTAAGGAACTTTACAGAGACAGTCATACATCTCTAATAGCCTTTAATGTTCTTTTGAAGCTAAAACTGTCATGTTGGGATTTAGGGACCTAACCCACATGCAGAACACACTCAGACACGGAGGAAAAGTTTCACAGTTTATTGAAAACACAATGATTAATAAAGACTGATTTGGGGACTGGTCCAGGACTGGTCACGACAGGGTTCTCTGCAGAGAGGGACAGTTCAGTTAGCTGGGTTTCAGGTTTGGTTGTCTGAAGGATAATGCAGGTCTGTACCTGTTCAGTAGTTGACTGAGCGGTAGAGGGAGGGAACCAGGAGGGTCCAGAGGCAGATG
>NW_015151200.1:313147-324905 GCF_000732505.1 Cyprinodon variegatus
AACCAGGTCCACTAAAACATAAGGGCAATAATCTGCCACCTCAGTGAGACCATTGAACCCGTTAAGACTTTTTTGACCATGATATATATTCCCTAAACAGGAGGCCTTACCAAACACTGCAGTTTCAGTTTACCACAGATTAATGGTTAAATATGTTGTCCAATGATGTGCTGTAGAGACTAAACCAAAGACAATGTAGCTGCAGCTGAAGGTGGTTCTGCACAATGTTAGGCATTTACAAAATGTTTAGAAAACAATTTACTATATTTTTTTCACATAGTTTTGCAGTGTGTCGAGGTACTGTCTTGGTCTAATAAATGAAAATACATCCAAGTATTATAAAATGATAAACATGCAGGGCTCTTTACATAAGACTTGGACTCTCTAAAAACCCGAGGTGAAAATATTTCTGATAAGTAAAATAGCAGCAGCATCACAGACTGCAATGTGACCCAATGTGGTTTCTAGGATATTGTGGTGATTTCTGCCCTGCGGTTGCAGTTGCAGAAACATTATGTTCCAAAATGTTGTGGTTTTGATTTCATGCAGTGTTTGACTTCATGTTTTTGTAGAGATCAGTTCCATCTCTTGTACTGTGTCTCTCTGAATGATATTACTGAGGGAAAATATGGAGAAGCAAGTCTAGGACGAAAGATGAGAAGTAGTTTAGGGTTATTTTTCCAGACTTGAATATCAGTCAGAAGAGCCAGGGAGCGAATATTTCCAGGAACACAATGTGACTGTCTTTTCACATGATTAGGGATGAAAAGAATCTTCAACAAAAACAGCATTTTGTCTTTATCTGAAACACCAACCCCCCAAAAATCAAACAATGTTTAACTCAGTAGAGCCCACATTTAATCAAATTAAGAATTTGGTAGATTTCTCCAGTATTGTAAAGGAGTAAGGATGTCTGCCTCCACAAATGCAAACCAATTTCTTAATTTAGAGTTTTATACATGAAAGGATGGATTTTGAACTGATATTCTGGCTTTAAAAGGAAGGCAATGGAGGAAAGCTAAAATAACGTAAATTGTAATCGCTTTCATTTTTAGCAGAACTCTACCTGCAGCCTTTTGGATCAGCTAAAGGCTTTTAACTACATGCAGACTCCCTGATAGTAAAGAATTACAACATTCCAGCCATGAAGTAACAAATGCATGGACTAGTTTCTCTGCATTAATCCTGGACAGGATATTTTTTAATTTTTGCAATATTTCAGAGATTAAAAAAGGAAATTCTATAAAACTCTTTGAAATGGGAATCAAATGTCCTAGTCAAAACTAATTATTCAAACACTATTATCCAGTGTTTTATAGTAACGAAGTAAAAATACTTCACTACTGTACTTAAGTATATTTTGGAGTACTTTCACTTTTACTTCACTATATTTACGAACTTAATTGCATACTTTTACTGCGATACATTTTCAATGTTTGGTTAAGTTACTAAGTAAAAAAAAAAACGAGCTAGAGAGTGAAAGAAACGCAAGTGTTTTGACCCCGCCTACTGACTACTCTTGCCTGGGCTTGTTCATCAACACCAGTAGGATATGCCTATTTGGCAAAGCCAGTCTAAATTTATCCTTAACTTGGTTGTTTATATTATTTTAAGTGAATACCAAAATGTAAAAAAATGTCATTCAAACTGCACTTATTTTTTACTTATACTTTTCCCTACACTACTTGAGTACATCTATTTTTACAGTAATTCTTATACTTAAGTACAAGCCATGTGACTGACTAATCATGGCTGACTAATCAGCTTCTTTTTCAAAGATTCTGGTTAAAAGACATTAACCTTTTTTCTGTCCAAATTCAAAATCAAAAGCTTTAGAGTCATCCAGGTTTTTATGTCTTCAAGATATGCCTGTAGTTTCTGTAATGAGTTAGTTTCGTCAGGTTTTGTTGAAAAATAAAGCTGAATATCATATGCAAAACAGGGGAAATTAATCCCAAGCTGTCTAAAAATTCTACCAATTGGGATCATATATATATATATAGTAAAGAGAAATGGCCCTAGTACTGATCCCTGTGGTACTCCACAGGTACAGTAACCCTAGAGCTTAAGAAAAAATTATCATTAGCATGAACAAACGAAAAGCATTCAGATAAATAAGATTTATAAAAGCCTGGGGAAGTTCTCTTAATTCATAAAAAATATTCAAGAATTTTATGACTGACTGAATCAATTTCAGTGCAACTGCTGTTTCAGTGCTAACATGAGCTTTAAAACCTGACTCAAAACGCTAATTATGGTCTAAGTGCTTACATACTTGTTTCGCAACTTTTTTTAAAATAATTTTAGCTAAAAAAAATAGGAGATTAGATATGGGTCTATAATTGACCAAGTAATTTGGATTGAGAGAAGGCGTCTCACTTTAAGTACAGGTTTATTAGAGCTACCTTAAAAGCCAGAGGTACATCTTCCTGTAACAGTTTAATCATATTTAAAATAGAGGTGGAAATGGAGGATAATGATCTTATTTATCAATCAATTTTATTTATAAACATGCCAACAACATCATTACTTTTTCGTTCCACTAATTCTGCTATGTTATTGAATAGAAAAGCACAGAGCAGTAAATTCTTGTGAGTTTCTGGATTTAATTATGAAACAGGAATGTACTCAATTCATTGAAACTGACTCAAGTAAATAAGGATTAGGTTTGCCAGAATGAGTGGCTTTAAGGTATCCACATTTTTTTGAAAGTAAGTTTCAAAAATCTTAGATGTGAATATCTAACATGCTGTCAATGAAATACCAGATAAAGTGCTAGAGTCACTGCTTGGCCAGACTGCCTTACAGTATGTCAGGCAGTTAAACTCAGACCCAAGCAGTCACAGCAGCGGGAGATTGTGCTTTCACCATTATTCAGAATTACCCATAAAGCAACAGTCCTTTTCTGTAACCATAAAATCAAGAGTTCCACAGAAATGGAGTGATGTTTTAAAGAAGCCCTTTATTGTGTCCTGAATGAGCTGGATCTGTCCTTAAAATATCAACAACTGGCTGCTGTAAGACCTTTTTTTTCCTGTTTTATTAAAAACAGAAGTTTTTAGTTATAATCATTTGTTATATGGTATATGGTTGATTCTAACCTGTTTTCACCGACTTTTAAATTTCAGGTATCTTCTTGCCTGCTCTTTTGTTTATTTTTTTTAGTTTAAAAAAGTGAGGAACATTGATAATCGTGGTGTTATAACCTACAAGCAGCAATGCTGTTAAGCAGCTAACTGGTTGGACACCTTAACAAATAGCTCAAAACTTCCACTTCAGTGGATGTTTATTCTCTATGTATTCTACCTTCTGTCTTTCATATTTAACATATTATTGAAATAAATGGGCATAGATATTATTATTGCAACATTTTTGCGCAACAAATAGCATAATGCCTTCATATCTAGTATGGGTTAGCTAACTGAAAATCTCCTAGTAATGTGCAAATAACTTTTTACACTTAGAAAGGCTATCAAAAGATTGCCTTAAACATGCAAAAACCCCATTTACACTAGCCTTGTGAAACTGTGCAGAGAATGGTCCGAGCACGGTAACCTAGATAGCTGTTGAGTGTAAATGGAATGCAACTGAAATAAACCATGCCAGATACTGTCATGAACCGAGGACTGATGGGCCCAGCATTCAAGGAGAAACAGTCAGTAGGAAAGTTCAAAACGTTTATTAAATAAACAAACAAAACAAAAGCGGAGCTGTGGCTCACGGACACTGCAGGACGGGGAGCGGGGCACCGCCCAATCACAGAAACTCTGCAGGAGAAACACAGGTAAGTGACCACGATCATCTGACAAAGGATGATTATCTGAGTTGGCCACTTACCTGGTTTAACAGTCCAGTCCTAGAATGTCCCCAAATGCTGCAGTTCAAGAGGACATGCTGGAAGCTGATCCTGGTCAGGGATCCAGAACAGAAATAGGTGGCAGGATCCAGACTTGCAGGCATCCACAGGCTCCCAGGAGGGTTCAGAGTCTGACTGGAACCAGAAGCATGACCAGGTGGTCACGCACAGGAGCAGACAGGATCAGGTGCAGACAGGCAGGCTCAGTGGAAGAGGGTAGCCGAGACAGGACGCAGAACCGGAACTTGATGCAGGACTTTAAACTGGTCTCCTCCCTGGAGCCAGGCTTACTGGATAAAAACTGAGCCTCCCCACATATAGAGCCAAAAATCCAGAGGACTCCACGGGGGAGGAACAGTGGACGATCAGGAGACGAGACAAACACAAAACCCTCTTTCCACTGGCTGCCAGGATCCAGGACACGAACCAAGGAACAAAACTAACAGACAGGCTAACAGAAAGACAAATAATGATCTGTCACTGAATGCTCAGGCTGAACTGAATATAAACCAGAGGAAACAGGTGAGGAATAAATTATAATTGAGGCAGGGAGGGAAAACGGCAGGTGAAAGGAATGACTAATTAAGGGAGAGCAAACAGGCCAGATCATGACAGATACAAGCAAACCACACTAAACTGGTACTAATTCAACAGTAGGGCTCAGCACGGTTCAGTTGTGGTTTGTTCTCTGATAACAAAGAATCCATGAGCATGAGTCAGCTGACTCGTTTTGCGTTTTTTCCGGGATATGTGCGGCTTTATAATTCACAGATCTCTTCAGCTGTTCATAACACAAACTTCTTCTCAGCCTATTAACTATAAATGGCATCTAAAGAGCGCGGTACGACCTGGGATGATGCTCTCATTAAAACTGTGGTGGAGGACACTATGCAGACACAAAAGTTCCTAAATGTTATGAGCGTCGCCATTTTTGTTTGCGGAATTCCCACCTTGAGAGGTAGTAGTACCTTGGACCGCCAATAGGAGGTGAGGGACAGTGCTGGCGTGATGTGTTAATGGTCGTAAGAACCAAGCTCGGCACGGTTAACTGATCCAAGCTCGCTCCGAACTCGGAACGGATCGGTTTCAGAGGTGTTAGGTTTATTCTTTATACATCATGTGCATTGTTAATTTATTAGCCAGATTAGAGAGAGTAGAAGGTCTTCCTTCACATTGTGGATGTCACTGTGTGTACGGAGGTCAACTAATCAGAACAGCCTTCGTGTCTTTAAAAATACACAGGATATGGGCACATCTTGATGGAGGAGAGCTATCTGTAATCCTTGGGCATCGATGGCGTATCAGAAACTGACACGGACAACTAAGCATCCCCCTGATCCAACACATAGACTCATGAGCTATAAGAAGGAGAAGATGACCTTGTTCGGGGCTCAATCTTTGCGCTAGCGGACGATTTTTGAGCCCACAGCTGTGCAAGCTCCAAGCATTTTCTCTGTCCTGTAACGACCTGATCTGGAATAAACTTTGTTACTTTTTTACTCCTGTTTTATAGTCCTTTTTATATGGTTTTACCCAGTTTGAGTTAAGAGTAGTAAATAACTTGCTCCCAGGAAAAAGAACCGTGAGGAAGCCCCCGAGGCGCAACGGCTTTTTTAGGGGACATAACTTCCTCATTTAACAGAGGGGTAGTGGAAATGGGTCACAACAATGACAGATATATTGTTTTTTGGCACAACAAAGTGTAAACTATTCTCCTATTTTTCTTAAACTATAAAAGAACATTTTCAATACATGCTAAAAAAATTCCTATTTGTAAACAGTGTATTTATCTTGTGTGCAATCGCTCACTAGCCTTAAGCACAGCTAAAGTTAGTAACTGGATACCCAATCCTTATAGCTCACTTTCTACAAGTGTCTGTCTGCCTCCTGCTGTCTCTGCTCCCCTGCGTCTCTCTGCTGCTTTTATTACTGCTGGTTCAAATAAATCTCCTCTCCATAAACCTTTTGTCCCCCATTTAAGAAAGATCATTGCTTTTGTTGCTTTCTTTTATGTTGCACATTTTCTTTTTTTGTCAAAACATGCTCATATCATTACATGCCTGTTTAATCATTCTCTTTACCTGCATGTAAATGTAATAATTTGACAGTTAAATTCTAAAATACCATAAATATATATGAAGCATATTTTACTATGTAGGAATAATTTTTTTGCAAAACAGATAAGAGCTGCTGTGACTATAGATGCTAATGTGACGGGCCATGCATGGATTCTTAATTAGACAAAGCATGAGATTTTAGGGCAGAATAAAACTGTTAGCTGACATTTTAGCAATAACTCAGACATGCAGCTTGATTAGTATTTAAGACAGAAGTTTTCAGACAGTCACTCTGTGGTGCCCACCTCAGTTTACTGTGCATGACAGCCTTCAACTGTGTTTGGTCCACTGGCTGTTCTAGTCTTTGACAGAAAAGTCCAGACTGTTAGTCACCTCTGCTTTTGATATGGCACAGCTAACATCACTGACAGCTGCAGCAGAGAGAAAACTAATCAGCCGAAGCCTGTGTAAGCTGAGAGCGACAAGGCACAAAAAAAAAAGAGACAAAAAATCAGTGTATGCAAGACTATCGCTGCCGTCAATAGAAAGACGGGCTTTGGACAGGTTGGCAATCCATCACCGGCCCTTTGGACTATCTCCGAAAATCTGCTTTGTATCCTTTACACAGAAACAGAAAACCAGGAAATACACAATGTTCAGAGTAACAGAACAACATGTTTTCTACTGATACAAACATTCACTGTTGAATAAGTGATGAGTTAATATAAGGTTGTATGAAAGGCCTAAATGGAAAGAATAAGAATCCCTTGATTCTACTGATTGTTCTATGAAATAAACAAACCAAATGTTTGCCTTCATTTTAGTTGAATTAACTAAATGCACAGTCCAGGGCAGTGGTGTCAAAAGTTCACACATTTGTTACTTAAGTAGAAGTGTAGACACTGCAGTTTAAAAACACTCTGGTAAAAGTTGAAGTATCAACTTGACCTTTTTTGCTCAAGTAAAAGTGAAAAAGTATGTGCTCCAAAAACTACTTAAAGTATAAAGTAACCTTTAAAAAAACAGCCAGATTTTTTGACTATTTCTAAAATTCTCTGAGATAGGGCCAAGGATGAGGGAGGTCTGGTTGGTCTCCATCTCCCGATACGCTCTCGCCTGTGTCCGACCTTTCAGATGTTTCAACATCTTTTTCTGAATCCCACATTGTAGCATGGCATAGACAATTCACGTTAGCAGTTTGAAGAACACCTGCTTGCTTCTGATGATTTCCTTTAGCTAACCAATGAGTGTTTGCGTTCTATGACTCATCCAATCACACTAGTTTTCACTAGATGTGGGTGGAGCCAATGATCTGCATTGGATGGAGCACATGACGGGAAATAAAGATTTAGAAACGTTAAACCGAAGCCAAGAGTAACGAGTAACGTTTGTTTTAAAAATGTAAGGAATAGAAAGTACAGATACTGGTGTGAAAATGTAATGAATAGAAGTCAGAAGTAGGAGGTAAAATAAGTAAAGGAGTAAAGTATGGATACCTAAAAAGTTTACTTAAGTACAGTAATGAAGTATTTGTACTTTGTTACTTGACACCTCTGTTCCTGGATTTATTTCAACATAATATTTGTGAACCTGTCACATCATCCGGAAAATAAACAATAGAATCAAGCAAGTTAACCGGAAAACAAACCCTGGTTCATCCCTGGATAATGTTTCCTGTGACTCCATAATACCACTTTTACTGTATTTCCCTGTGTTTGTCATCAAACAGCAATTCACACTTGGCTGCTTGCTTTGGTTATTTGACAGAGAACAAAGGAAATTCTCTGCATGCTGCAGCAAGTATTCAAATAATGGAAATGCCAAGTTCTAAAGAAATACAGGCTTTTGTTTCACAGAAATTTGTGGTTTTGGCTTGTTTTCTTGCCAAATGTATGTTAAAAACATAACTTAAACAGGGATTTAAAATATACCTGGTTAAAATAACAGGTAACTGATTTATTTAAACACATTTTAATTACTTTAATATCAAGATCCCCCAAAGTATTTTAGAATTCTTTCCTAATAAGACAACAGCCTAGTAGAGTCTTCCGACTAACGGGAATTGCAGTTCTTTTGAGTAAACTGAAGCACTAAAATCAGTTAATTGGCTGTAGCTTCGTGGTGCAGTGTGACATTAAATCAAACATTTGTCTCAGGTCTCCGCAGAGTGCGGAGCCCATTCCCCCCATTCTGTCCCCCGCCGTTGGCTGGCGCTTTTGGCCCGCCGGTGCATTGGTTGTGCTCGGTGTTTGGGGGTGGAGGTCCTGGCAGGTACTGGCTTGTTCCTAGCCCTCGGGGGTCTGGTCGAGGCTCCCGCCGGGGGGTAGGGCACCTATGGGGCCTCGGGTCCATGGGCGTTTCCACTTCCGCAGCTACTGGGGACTTCAGCATTGCAGTGGCTGAGGGATTTCCTCAGGGCCATTTCTCCTCTTCCCTTGGTGGGTGATGGATTTCCTCGGTTGGCCCCTCCTTGGTGGCTTTGCTCTGGGGATCCCTTTGGGCATCTGGTGTTTCGGCTCTTCACAACCACTATTGAGCATTTTTCCTTTGGATAACCTTTACTTGTACAAGTGCACTCTCACAAACAACTACAGGTGCAGATAAAATAATACTACTTATACTTCAGCGATAGTATCAAGGTGCCGCTTCATTGTATCTCCTATACTATATCCATTGGTTGTGGTGTTCTTTTTACATCTCTCTGCAGGTGATGAAGCAGACTGAAGATGTTTTATTGTTATCTCCTTTTTATCTACTCTTTCTTTCAACTTTCATCTTTTCTCCTTTTTTCCTGTTTTTCCTTACATGTTCTACTTACATAGCAGTGTCTATATAATCTGCAATACCCCCTGCATAATCATAAAAAATGCTATTCATATGCATAAATCAAGCGGAACACTTTGTCCAAAGCCGTAATGCTCCACTTGTGAAAGCAAAATCTGTTGGGTTCTCTTTTTCAGCCTCAAGACAATTACTCTTATTGCCAATAAAAATGAAATCAAAAAATGACAATGACATTTTTTTTCTTACACCTAACGTGTGATAAAGGAGCAGCCAACCAGCAGAATTTCCATTTAAATGCAGGTGTGTCCTCTTCCATCAGGCCACTGTTACACCCCCTGCCGAAGTTCCAGCAAGCCTGCAACTGATACAGACCTGATGTAGAACTAATGCCGCGGTCACCACAAATCCCATGATGCTTTGCCAGTAGAGCTCATGCAAAGCATTCTGGGATATATCTGCTCGTCTAGTGACCATGGATCTATACTTTTCAAGTATTGATCATCATTTCCACTACTTTTTCATCCCTTAGACTTTTGGACTAATTTAAAATGGCATAATAACCATTACAAAGTGCCCTATATAGTGTTTAGGGTGGATGTTCAAACACAGCTAACCAGTCAGTCAGTATCTTAACCTAATAATAATCCCTCACCAATTCCTAAAGCACTGTTACTGGTTAGTAATACTTCACAAAGTACTCCTCAGAAGCATTTATCTGTGTTTAGCAGATTAGCTTGGTAAAGCTAATTTCCACTGTTATTCATTAAATAAGAGGTATTCCAGGCTAATTAGCCATTAGATTAAAGTAAGAGTCTGTGGACTGTGTGTTACATGTTTAGGTTCCATATCCTCCCCTGTCTTGATGTGGGAAGATGTCAGCTGCAAACTCGTGTCAAGCTAATCAACCTTACAGTATATAGCTGCCACAATATCAAGAATATGCCCTCACTGCAAACTAATTTGGCCAATATTGCAACCATAAGAGTCACATCTCCTTTGTGCAATTTACTTTTAATGCTTTCACTCCGTCTCGGTGCTAAATGTTTTTATAACTGAGAGCATCAGGAATGTTACCCCTATGGGTGATAATAAGATAATTAACCTCTGATACCTTTAATTGTGCAGCCTTTAAAAGTATCAAGCATTGATACACAAGGCCAAAGAAAAAGCTACAGGCTAAAGTTTGAAAATTATAGCTTGACTGATAAAACAGCAGCAGATATGTTGAACCCCAACCATTGACAACAGTGTTCTTTAAATTGTAAGAAGATACACAGTTTAAAAAAGACAGAATTATCTATTTCTTAATCTGTATATGTTGTGGCTTTAATGCCAATTCTGAGACGCTTTTATTTTTCAAGAAAATATCTCATGGGGGGTTTGGGGCTTTTTAATTCATAATTGGTATGTGTAGCTTACACTGTGAGGCTTTTTTGAAGTCTTTAGAAAACAACTGTTCTACTGAATGTTAAAAAGAAAGAGAAGGCGACCAACAGTCCTGCAGGAATTGCACAGCCGCACTAGAATACACTTCAGGAAATTTAATTGCAGCAACTACAAACTTGTTCCTGTGAGTATTATATAATAAAGATGGAGCTCTAACATGAAATAAAAAGCACATTTTCTGTTCCTCCGGCTAGAGAAGTATTTTATCTATCTGTCTATCTATCTATATATGTATGCATACATATACACATGATGTTAACACCATGTTGTTTTCAGCATCTTGCTTCATTTTTTGATGATAAATTGTCCACTTCTCCCAACTCTCCACCAAACCCCCTATGCATTTGGTTTCCCATATACTGTCAATTTCACAGTCCAAAAAAGCTTATCCCTCGCTGCAGCATGCAGAGAATTTCCTTTGTTCTCTGTCAAATAACCAAAGCAAGCAGCCAAGTGTGAAGTGCTGTTTGATGACAAACACAGGGAAATACAGTGAAATATTGTATCATGACAAATTAGCAGATGAAGCAATTTGCTCCAGCTTTTAGATCCTATCTGACAAATAAGCTTAAAAATAAGATGTAAAAAGAACAAAGGAACATGGAAATCAAGAATGACGTGTCGAGAGTAGCAAAAGACAAACGGGGTAAAGCACGATACGGCACATGGAGAGGGTTTGAGAAGAAGGGAAAGAGAAGGGAAAAACAGATCTAGGCTATTGATTTATTGGAGGGTATAGTCTAAGAGACGGGAGCAAGATTGATCAAATGGAAGGTTATCCTTATTCACAAAGGCAAGCTGTTTGCCAATACCTATCACAGCAAACTAAAATGGTTCAAGGGATCTGTGACATTCACTAACACTGCAGACGCTGTTAGTGGCCAGTTCAGTAGAATATTTGGGGGATGGAAGACTATTTTAGATGGAGAGCACTTTTACAGTTTGTATTTTTGACATTGAGTTAAAGTTTATAACAGTATTTGTAATTAATAAGTGTTTTTGCTGTCAGTAAAAAATATAGGAGTTTAGCTATTTAGTGTGCAAATTAGCATAATTCTGCATAACAAGGCGTAACTCAAACCACCAGATGGTTCCAATAAATCTATGCTATGTGTGAAATACACATTAACATTTATTAACCAGAGTCAATTTTGAGGATAGTTAATTATTAAAGTGGTTGTATAGTGGTTTGAAGAAGATTTTTGCCAAAAATCGACTTCATATTGCTGGAAAATTTGCTGTAGTTTCCAACTAAGAAAGATGTTCCAGACTGATCTTTCATTGAACTTAAGAATTCCAGATTTAAACAAAATATATTGCTCTTTATCAAAAAGCTTGTCCACACTTTGTAATATATACTGTGTTGAAAAAAAATAAAGTCTTAAACCTAAGGTAGTTTAATTTGTATGGTAATATTCAGTAACATGACTTTCAAAGTGCTTTGAATGAGATAACATTGCAGAGATATAATAAAGGAAGGTACAACATTCTTCATATCAATGATGCTTCAGTTTAAAAAAAACAGTAAAGGGCAACTTTAAAAAAAGTTTGGTTTAGACCAGGTCTTCTTAAAGGAATAGTACACCCAAAACATGATTAGCATTCATTTTCTACT
>NW_015151200.1:326906-327974 GCF_000732505.1 Cyprinodon variegatus
TTTTGGTGTCGATCATTCGATTTCATCCTGGACACTACAGAAAATGGGCTAAAAGTGTTAAAAACCGAACTTCTCCTTTAACATTGCTTCCCTATGTTTGGTTGTACTATAATTCTAAGGATGCAGAATTGACTTTAACCAGAGGACTTGATAAGTATGGAAGGTCTTTATAATGACAAATATGTAATACATTTTCATGCTTTTCCATCAAGCGATGTATAGTCTAGCAAGTTTTTTAAAGTCTATTGTCTAATTTACGGGGAGCCAGTTACAGGTCTTTAGAACTGAGGTGATGTGCCATAATTTCCTATTTTTAGTGAGGATGCAGACAGCAGCAATCTAGATCGACTGCACCTTCCTGGTGGGGTTTTATGCAGATTTGTGAAACACTGTTGCAGTAATCGATTTGACTTAAGAAGTTATTTGAGATCTTGCTGGGCCTTTAGTGTGAGGGATTGCTGTCTAGTAAATGAGTCGATGCAATCAGCTGGTTTTACCTAGATAGAAAACTTTGAACTAATCTGATTGTATGTGCCTTATGGCGCTGACATACCTTGGCGATTTAGACAGCGTATGCCGACGTCCCAGAATCTTTCAAAAGGCTGGCATACGCTGAACTTTCTAATTATTTATTCAATATTGGCCGCATACATTACGGAGTATTCATAATGAGTCCAGAACTTATATTCAAAGACAGTCTAACTTATGCATAACACATGGAAGCGTAACACCCATGATATTTAACAAGCCAGTGTCCTGAGGCGGGCAGCAAAAGAAAGAAAAAAAAGAAAGGTTTACAGTAGATTTAGTGTTATGTCTGTTAGGAAGTTTGTTGTTCGTGGGCAGGAACACATGGAGGATCCTTCACACTCACCACCCTATGATGGGGATGATACAGGTTGGATAAGCTAGACGCCACGACTTATGAGTAAGTAACAATTAACGTTTGTCAACAATCAGATAACTTATGGCCCATGTATGGCATATGCTAGCCTGGGTACCATTCCAAACTTAGTCCCGCCCACAACGTTTGAGGTCGGGAAGTTCGGTCTGGCATTGCTCAATAGT
>NW_015151200.1:328917-331055 GCF_000732505.1 Cyprinodon variegatus
GTGCTTAATTAAAAAGTCTATTTGTAAAAGCCATCCACAAACCTCATAAGAACATTCCTTTCTTTCATGTCACCATATTTTTTATTCTATCTTCCATTCTTATGAAGCAAAGCTTTCTCTTCACTGCGCCTCTTCACCCTACATCACAGCCACATCAGTCCCCAGTTGACAGAAAAGTCCAAGTGTTTTAAATCCAGTGATAGTTGCTGTGCATTGATTGCACGTGTCAGGAAACCGTTGCTTCTATGTTATTGCCATAACATTTCCACTCGCATTGCTAGAAGCATGTATGTCGCAATCCTTTGCATCTCTGCGCTCCTGAACGAGTCTTTATACTGAAGAGGCCCAAAATGTCAATCACTTGCTCTAGCCGCTGGAATCATGTTTGATGTGAATTACATTGAACATACATTGAAGTATGTGTTTGCAAGGTGGCAAACTCTGCATACTAAATGATGCCCATTTATTTAAGTCATCTTAATGTAGGAACTAGTTAAGGACATATTAGTTTCAGTTAAGTCCTGATGTATGCGACATAGTCTGCTTAATACAAGAAGTATTTTTACATTTCAAATTTGCTCTCTAATAATTTCTAAGGAGTATCTGTTTCTTTGCCTTAATTATTATTTTACAGCCTTGTCTGCGTTCCCCTGCGAGCTCAATATTCAAGTCCTATAGAAAAAAACAAAACTGTTATTCTTGAGCAACCACTGACAAGGCACTAATGTGATTGAGATGTATGTTAGTGCCGGGCAGGTAGCCCAGTTTCTGGAAAGGTTTTCATAAAACAGCTGGCAGGAAATGTAAACAGAAATCAAACCACACTTGTGTTACTACTAAATTTGTCCCATTTTTGGATTTAATTGGATTTGGAAATGTAATAGACAGCTCTAAATTCTGTTTAAAAAAGTGATCTGTATGTGTTAGTAAGGGCATTGTATAAAAGTCTTCTGGTGGGTATAGCAGTGCTGGTTTAAAATAAAAAAGAATGTAAAAATGTATTTAATTTTGTTATTTATTATAATGCATAATCAGTAATTAAATACATTTCTATTAAAAGTTATTAATACGTTCTAAGGAAAAGCTTACAATCTGTAGCATGAGTGCACAAACACATTTTACTGCATTACTTCTGCACAGCCACCTTAATTCACTCTGCAAAGCTGATCTGTTCAAAACTGCTGTTTAAACAGGTGATACCCGAGGCTAAATCCAACCCAAATTAAACTAATGACTCCAATAACAAAGATTATTCAGTCCTTTTTTTCATTAGACCGTGTAAGGAGGCTGATGATAAAGTGATGTGATCTGGAGAGCAGGCACAGACAACTTACCCCCTTAATGAATAAATAAGTCTGCAGGTCAGCACCTTTAACAAACCTCTAGACCAGTTGAAAGTCCTATTAATGTTTCTTTGGCAGCAAGTAAAAGTAGAAATAGAAGTTAAAGCAGCAACATATCAAATGGTGTCTCTAGTCGATATATACTATAATGCTGCCACCATCATGCAGGATTATGTTGAGTGGAGTTGCTGGACAGCTGCACTATGCATTTCAGGCTCAGAGCAGAGCTGCTGTATTCACTAAATAATTTATTTACTAATTATCTGCACTGTTAGGAAGAGTTATTCTCACAAATGAGTTATTAAAGCAAAATCCACATGTTGATTGATATTTATTGATAATTATACAGCTTGGAATCCTATAATACTGAAGAGGATTAGGGCCACTGGAAAAAAAAACGGATTTTTTATTTTTATTTTTTTTCAGTATAGTATGGGAAAAAAGTCAGATTTCTGACTTTTTTTTTCTCCGAATTCTGACTTTTTTCTCCGAATTCTGACTTTAATCTCAAAATTCTGACTTTTTTCTCAGAATTCTGACTTTAATCTCAAAATTCTGACTTTTTTCTCAGAATTCTGACTTTAATCTCAGAATTCTGACTTTAATCTCAAAATTCTGACTTTTTTCTCAGAATTCTGGCTTTAATCTCAGAATTCTGACTTTAATCTCAGAATTCTGACTTTTTTCTCAGAATTCTGACTTTAATCTCAGAATTCTGACTTTAATCTCAGAATTCTGACTTTTTTCTCAGAATTCTGACTTTAATCTCAGAATTCTGACTTTAATCTCAGAATT
>NW_015151200.1:331065-338118 GCF_000732505.1 Cyprinodon variegatus
TTTAAAATTTTATTTCAGTTTAACATGGGAAAAAAGTCAGAATTCTGACTTTTTTCTCAGAATTCTGAGATTTTTCAGAATTCTGACTTTTTTCTCAGAATTCTGACTTTTTTCTCAAAATTCTGACTTTAATCTCAAAATTCTGACTTTTTTTCTCAGAATTCTGACTTTTTTATTGTCAGAATTCAGTCAGAATTCTGAAATTAAAGTCAGAATTCTGAGAAAAAAAGTCAGAATTCTGACTTTAATCTCAGAATTCTGAGAAAAAAGTCAGAATTCTGACTTTTTTCCCATGTAAAACTGAAATAAAATTTAAAAATCAGTTAACTTTTTTTTTTCCAGTGGCCCTAATCCTCTTCCATACTATAAGACTGATTATGAATGGTTTAAAAAAAAGGAAATTAGGTCAATGTATTATTTTGAATCTGATGTTGCAGAACTTTCATGAATATAAATTAATTTGATTGAATTTTGTTTCTTATTTTGCTATTTCTAACTTTGCCTTTATAAAAGATCCAAAGCTCTGGGATAAAATGTTCACAACTGATGGAAATAGCAATTATAATTTCATTTTTATTTAAATTTTTAAAAGCATAAATTATTCAGTGATTTATTTGGAAATATAGTTCTCACATATAGGATGTGATGGAGGAAGATATTTTTTAATGAGGATCATTAAATAGTTAATCATTTCATTCATCAAAATTATTTTTAACAGACTGTTTTTGAATTTTTTAAATCATCCCATTCCCAGCTCATCTGCTTGAAATATTTGGTGCAGTCCTTAATTAAGCCTGTTTGATTTGTAGATTGGCTTAAATTTCCATAATCAGTTGATCCAGTGGTTTTAAATGCAGTTAGTCTGATTAATAAAACCCACAATTTTAATCAAAAGCTGTTTGAAGGAGCTTTTAGGTCAGTTAAAGCCCAGGTCTGCTTCGTTCAAATGCATCGTGACAAAATTCTATTAATCATCTCAAAATTAAGAATTTTAATCATCGCTTTGATTCTAAAAAAAAATCTCAGTGTCACAAAGAGTTGAAATTCTGTCTTGTCCCTCACAGCATGCATAAGTAAATTACCAGTTAAAAAAAGGATCTCTGGCAACAAATGAACTGCTCAATTTTCTCCAAGGCGTTTTCCTTTTGTCTTTCAAGTTTTAAATAACAATATCATTTTGACTCACAGTTGGGATCCAACAAATATTTTAATTGTTTTGCTGGTAGCAAACAGTTTTTTTTGGGGGGGGTGTATTTTGTATTTTTGGCACTTGGACTTTTGAATCTGCAAACAACTTTGTTCAAACAAAATGAAAGCTGTATTTCAGTAAAAACAAGTTTTAAATTGAGCTTGAATGTCTTTTAAGAGGGTGGTAATCCGTCTAAGGTGAGCTACAGGAAAAAAATCAGCAGGGTTAGATTAATACTGGAAATATACTTCAAAAACCACCATTATCATCCCTGTCCTGAAGAAACCATCATCCCCCAGTTTCAATGACTGTGGTCTGTTTGCACTCATCCCCATCCTCATAAAGTCTGGTCATGAAATATATCACAGCTGTCCAGCTGATACTGAAACTAGACACACTGGAGCTTAATACTGGGAATCGCCGCACAGAATAACTTGTTAGATCTATGGAGTTAATTTTGTTCCATTACTGTTGTAAGCAAAGAACACATTTTGTAAATGGAAATTACAGAAATTAAAAATGCAATCCTGAAATGAAACCTTTTAAGAAATGTTTTTCTGTTTAGTGTCATTTTTTTAAATAATCTTTTTAATTTTTGTTTTTTAATAATTTCAGAATTTGTTTTACATAGAATTTTATGAATTGCACTCTTTTTTACAGCTGCAGCTAGTGGGCTTTCCTCTAGACTGAGGAGTGAAGAAGCCATCTGGATGTTAGCAACGGGGATGTCCCAATCCAATATGGATATCAGATATTGGTCCGGTATCGGCATAAAAAAAAAATATACCGGCCAAAATCTAAAATCTCCCATATTACACGCATATAGAAAGACACCGCTTTTGTTTAAAGTTTTAGCAACTCATTGATCAATAGCAAATGGGTGAGTTATTTCTCATTAAAGTAATATCAATTGATCTAATATTTTACACTACAAATTTTGTAATAACAAAAGCATGATTTGTGCTGATATTGTACCAGGTCCATATCGCTATTGGTCAGCACCAAAGCTGCTATATCAGTATTGTATCAGAAATTAAAAAGTTGTTTTGGGACAGCATCATTAGCAACCACATATTTATGGGTAAGGACCGAGTATGGTGTCAAATTGATGCCAAAAACCAGAAGAGAAAATAAAGCAATCACAATAGTACAGATATTAATCACAGCCACTCTTGTTTATTAAAACAAGAGTGCACACAGGTGGTGGGGGGGTTCTGTTAGGATCTGATTGGCTGGATTTTGAGCGCCTATCCTTTGGCTTTTTAAGAGTTCTGATGCTATCTGACCTTGCTGACTAACTGTATCATGGTTTAGCACTGCAAAAAATCTAGATAAGTCATTTTTTCTTAGAATAAGTGCATTTGTTCTTGAATTGAGGAGGTAAAAGAGACATTTCGCCAATGGAACAAGACAATTTACACTTAAAATAAGAAAACACAATTGCATTGTCTTATTTCAAGAGAATATTATCTAATTATTTTATTTTAAGAGTATAATACTCATTCCATTGGCAAACTATCTCATTTACCTACTCAAATTAAGGGTGAATTCACTTAATTTAAGAAATTTTTACTGATTTCTTGGTTTTTGCAGTGAGGGAGATCTCAACAGTTCCAAATATTATAGAACTGTCAGGTAGTTTGAGAGGCTTCTAGCTGACATAAACAGGGTAATAATAATTTGTGGTTGCCTTTGTGATTTTTGGTAGTTATTGACTTTTAATTTGCTCTGATTATTTCTCTGACTATGCATTTCGATATTAGAGGCAGCAGGGACATTTACATTGTTCTAAATTTTAGACTGAAATGAAATTAAACATTATAAAATACAATGAGTTCATAGATTAGACATTATCTAGTTTATGCAGTACACTGGCCAGTGTAGACAAGTCTAAAACTGTTTACCGTTGTGTTCTACATGCAAATAAAAACCATATAGAAGTAATATTAGACATTTTAAAGAAATTCCTGATGTTCTTTGCATACTAGAATGAAGATCGCTATACTTTGTCCTGCTGGGTGCTTAGATGTCCATGGTTTAGCTTCAGATCTACATCGTGCAACAAATCCTGAGAAATTGCTGGTTCCATGGTTTACCAACAGACGTAACACATGATGATCGCATGATGATCTAAATTTTGAATAACTTTTAAATAAAAAAATTATTTTGTACAGAGGATAAATATTGCACTTTCCATTTTTAAGTACATTGATCTATAATATATATATCAGTGTGTGTGCGAGTGTGCATGCATGCAACCACACTTGCCTCTCTTCCGGGCTGCATCGTGTTGGTGTGACAGATGTTTGTGTTTGTGTGTGCATTGTTGCTTGATACTACGGGCAAAATAGGAAGTTGAACAGGAAGTTACCTGTTTTAAGACTCCGCCAGAGGGGTGTGTCTTCAGAGGGGAGTAGTTTCGGTTACATCCTCTTGATCACAACAAAAGTTACCTATGTTTCTGTTCCATATTTGGCATTAAGAGCAATAGCAGCCCTTTCCTTTTTTACTTAAATGACAACAAATGTCTTAAATCCTTATTGTATAAACAACAAGTCATTCAGGCCTTTTAAAAAAGGTTGAACATCAAAATTGCTTTAATCAATGAGAAAGCATGCTATTAGTACTGATTATATTGAAAACATAAACTGTAAGACAATGTTGGAGAGAGCAGAAAAAAGGTAGGGTTGCTGTCAAAATACTCCCAGTTAGTAGCAAATTAACCTGATGATCAGGACTCGCAGTAACATGATTGATTTTTATATTATTTCAAACAAAAGAGTCATTTCAGTTTCCCTTTACTGATCTATTATCCTGACCAGCCACAGAAGAGACAAGAATTTCCACCTGCATAGAATCTCCCCAAACCAACAGTATAACATCCTACAGTTACAGCAATTCCACTGAGGTTGGTTTAGCATCAAATGACACCGACTCATGTTACAGACATCCCAAGTTCCAAAAACACATTTAAGGGAGACGCTTACCAATTTCTTTTTCAGTTTCTTGTTAGTAGAGTTACTGTTGTAAATGTATTATTTTCTTTATCAGGAGTGTGTCTAAACTTTCAAGCACAACTCAATATATTTACCTTGTTAAATACAATCCATTTTAGGATTGGCAGTCCAAACAGGGAGGGGTGTACAAGAGGAAAAAGATGAGCAAGGTGTAATGTGATTAAAAGCCAGGTAAGTTTCAGTACAGACCGTCAGACAAGAGAAAAACACAGGAAGAATAACACAAAAGTCTCAGATATGATGTATTGGTAAATGATAGAGTCAGTTATTGGCAAAGGCAATTTTAGCAATTTTTAGAAATTTAGAAATGTAAGTAGAAAACAGTTAAATGTACCTTTGCCAGGGTGCTCAGCACCCCTAACCCTCTGATCCTAGATTTGACCCTGATCTGCAGGAATTTAAATTCAAGAATGAGATTGGAGGTGTGTCAGGACTCCTGTTTTTGTGTTTGTGTTTCTGTGTTTGTCTCCCTTCATCCACCAGGAGGCGCCTGGTTCTGGTCCGCCCCTCACACACCTGCTGATGGTTTCCTCGTGTTCTTAAGCTGCTGACTGCCACTACTTCCACGCCAGAGTGTTTGACAGTTTAGGGTCCTATAGCCAAGCTGAGTTTTTGCTGAGTCAAGCTGAGCTTTTTGTCAACCTGAATTTAACTTTGTTTTTGCCTCTGGGCAGGAAGTCATCCTGCAAACTGGTTTTCTCGGACCTTCTCTCCCTGGAAGGATCAACTGAGCTTCAAACTGAGCTGGGGTTCAAACAGGAGGTTTGGATCCACTTTCCCCAAGAGATCGTTTGAGCTTCTCACTGAGAAAGGGATTTATCTCCATTACGTCCCATTCAAGTACCGCAAGAAATCTGAGTGGCAGTCAGTTTCTCCGTTCACCTACAAACAACCGCATTCTAGGTAAACCCTATTCCGCCCTCCACCGAATCAGACAAACAGTGGAACCACGGCGCAAAGACAGGAGTCAAGGATTCAACAACTTCTCTGGAAACGTGAGTCGGCAACCAAATCCTCTTCCCCAAGTTCACGAGTCAAAAACCCCACTGAGCCTGAACTAACCGCTGTGTCTTCCCCTCACTTTACAGTTCCAGTTGAGCAGTGTTCAGAGTTCGACTTCTCCCTCTGCTAAACTTCTTCAACAAAACTCGTTAAACCTTTTCCCTGGTCTCTCTGAATTGGTTTCTCTGCATGTGGGTCCGAGCTTTAGATAAAACCATGACAAGGTGGAAGACTGAGGATCAGTATATTCCAAAAAAATACCCAGGGATGATGACAACAGGCATTTCCTGTTAGCGGTCTCTTCATTTTTCTACACAGAACATTTGGTACACTTCAAAATAAGATGTGCAACATAAATACCTTACAATAGGTTTGTTTATAGCCATAATATAAACATTTGTATCATAGCTTCCTGGTTCAAATTGTATGGTCTAATGTCTTTGAAAACAGCTTATAGCAGCTTCTCAGTCTGTGCCATCAAACATAGCGGCTGAGGTCTGATTGGGGGTCCTTAAAATGACAAAAATCACCCAGGCTCTTGTCTGTCTAGCACTTAAGCAGAATAAATTTCCATAGAGTGAAAACTAACCAGCTGCTCTCAAATCAGGTTTCTGCTCTTTGAGGAGTCGGATATGTCCCGTTATCTGGACTGCACCGCATTCTAAAGCTGATGTCCAAAATAAAAAGGGATTCATGGCGTTATTTTCTAATCCATCCAAATTTGCTCAGACTTTCATATTTCAGTGCTCAGTTGCCACTGAAGATAAATTACTGCGGCAGAATCGTTGCATATTAACATAGCTTTATAGGCAGGAGGGATATTAAATGAGTTATTTCTTAAATAAAAAGTTCATAAATTTGAAAACGTGTCCTCTGTGGATCACTAATAATAATCTCAGAACTGCTCCTAGAAGGTCATTTTGTTTTACTTCAGGAAGGACATAAGCAATGATACATGAGGCAGAAATAATAAAAGTTTTAAATGGCTGAAGCACTTGTATAATATTAGAAAAAATAAAGAATAATAATTTTAGCACAACATGCTGCACATGCATCTGATTGATCTGTTGTCTTCTGTTTTAGTTTGTTTGTCTTTTTTAGAGCCGTTTCACCTGTTTGTGCTGCTAGTGATTAAATTAGACATCCTCTGCAGCCTGAACCCTCTGTGTAAGAGAAGAGCCAGGTGTTTCACAGATAGAGTTATTTGTCATCCGACTTGTTCTCTTTCTGTGTAGGCTGCTATATTATAAGAAAAGTCCCCCAGTTTCCACTGCAGGCACTTGTGTCACGCTCATCACGTCTGACAGCTGTTCAAACCTTATCGCATCTGCTTATTTGGAGAAAAAGTCTGCCGCTATCATTAGCACATTCTCAACATTGCCATATTGGCCCCCTTTTTTTGCATCTGTTCTTAGAAGTAAAGTGTAACTGATGGTATTATCTAAAGCTATGATTCAATAATCTGGTTAATCCTATGGGACTTCTCAGAAATGGGTGTCGTAGGACTGAACACTCGCTGTGCTTTTGGAAAAGTAGGGAGCCTTATAGTCAAGAGTTTAAACTATTTTTGGGATTAAGAGCATTTCCTTTGTAAAGCTAATGAAGAACCGCTGGAGAGGAAAACAAACGATGCTGACACAGATGATGAGCACCCTATGTTTTATCCCCATTAAACACAAACTGTGGTCCTGCAGTGTGGTGCCGATTAAAATGCACGCTTGTTATGGAGATGCACTGAATTGGATGGCTCCATTGTAAGGGAAGAGGGGCTATGTTTAGACTGGAGGAAAACTAAGGTCATAAGGAGCTTTGGGGTGAAAAAAAAAGAAAGAAAAAAAACACCAC
>NW_015151200.1:339374-341199 GCF_000732505.1 Cyprinodon variegatus
GAGTGTTTGCCAGTAACGGTTAGCAAGCCTGAGCCAACCAGCCTGTCTGAACCTCTGACTCCCTGAGAATCTGAACCTGATCTGTTTTCTCCTCTCTGCTTCCTAGATTGAACCTGCCTGAAACCTGAAACCCTAAAGAGTTTCTCTGCCGGTGATCTGCCTGTCCGTTCTCAGAAGAACTCTGGAGAATAATTCCTGTTAAAGATCTGCCTGCCCGCTCTCAGAAGATAATGGAAGGAAACTCCAATCTGTGATCTGCCAGCACTCAAATTAAGCTCTGCCTCCGCCTAGCCCTCAGCCTGCCGACAGCCTTTGGACCCTCAAGGTTCCCCCCCTCAGCTGCTCTGCTCAACTCCAGAACAGTGAACCCACTCGTGACCAGTCCATTCTCTTCCTGGATTTGATTAATCTGTGTGCCTTTCAGAACCCACTCGTGACCAGACGAGTTCCCCACTGGATCTGATCATTTATTGTTCACATTCTTCTTAAATAAACCTCTGAGTGTTCTGCATGTGGGTTAGACACCTTAAACCAAACATGACAAAATCACTCTCCACCTTGAAACCCAAATTTGTGATGGAAAATATAATGTCAGGGGTCAGAGGTCTATAGTAGTGGAATCACAGGGATGATGAGGTACAAAAATAATAACCTCAGTTTCCTTCTCGTTAAAATTTAAAAAGTTCAGGGAGATGGTCTGAACTGTTAAACCAGGTAAGTGACCAACTGAGATTTTCATCTTCTGTCGGATGATCGTGGTCACTTACCTGTGTTTCTTTCCTCCAGAGAGTGTCAGTGATTGGGGCGGTGCCGAGCCGTGGATCCACAGCAGCGTGCTTCTGTTCCGTCGGTTTTTATTTTAATAAACCCTTGAACTCACCTACTGACTGTCTCACCTTGAATAATGGGTCCATCTGTCCCGTTTTATGACAAATACCTCAGTGAACAGTTTAACTTCCAACAGTCAACAGCAGCTCTGAACAAAAAGGTTTTAAACTTTGACTTAAAGAACTCAGGCTTTCAGCACTTTTACAGTCTTCTAGAAATTTATATCAAATACCTGGAGCATATGAACTAAATGCTGCTTTTCCATGTTTGTTTCTAGTTCTGTGTGAACAGAGCAGGCTTAAACCAGATGACCTACTTCTACTTATTCTAGAACTTTTTTGTTTTAGTGAGAGCACAGGAGGCAGCATTTTGGATCAGCTGCAGCTGCCTGATGGACTTTTTAGGCAAACCTATAAGGACACTGTTGCAGCTACCAATTCTACTAAAGATAAATGCATAATTGAGTTTTTCTAGATCCTGTTTGGACATTAGTCCTTTAATCCTAGAAATGCTATTTGGGTGATAAAAGGCTGACTTATTAAGTGCCTCTATATGCCTTTGAAGGTTCAGGTCTGATTTCAGCCATAATCAGTGGTTTCTTGTTGTAGTAGCTGAAGCTGTGAGCTAACTCTGGATCTCTCCTCCTTTGGCCCAAAGATTATTACCTCAGTTTTTTTATTCAGTTGGAGAATAAAACCACATAAATACAACAAAATTCCCTTTTAAAATATACCAAAGAAACAATTTACTAAGACTTTATGATATGTAAATATTTCAATAATAATTGCTAAGTACTGAGGGAAAAAAATGCAATATGTGTAAAAGCTGCACATCTCATTACATGTGGCAACAAGTATAAGCAACCTGAGTGAATTTTCCCCCCCCCCCCCCACCACCTTCTTCAAATCAGACAAAATTAGTGTCAAACGTTTGTGCTACATTTGTGCAGCAAAAATTTCTTTTGTGCTGCTTTGGATTTGAAGATATTAATGAAAAT
>NW_015151200.1:343086-344721 GCF_000732505.1 Cyprinodon variegatus
AGGATAATAATTGAGTAAGTCGACAATTTAAGAACCATCTTCAAGTTAAAGCCATTTTAAATCTAGTGCAAAGACATCAGGATGTTTTTATTTAGTGTGGTTCAATCAAAAGGTTGGGTGACTAAGATTGGACCAAGTTTTTTTGCAAGGATGTTTAAGACTGATTGTGAAGTTATTACACACACTTGATGGGAGTTCCTTCAGCCCGTTGTTTCACAATCAGTGCTTTGACTTGAGGAGCATTAGCATTGTTTTACATTTGGCTAAGTCGGTTTCGAAAGCTCCTTTGGGAACACATTTTAATATTAACCCAGGTCACCCTTGATATATATATATTTTTTCTTGAAATATTAAAGTGTGACTGATAAGAGAACATGAAAAACAGTTTTTCACTACACTTAACATTATAGTCCTTCTTGTGTGGGCAATAACTGATTCTGCTACCTGCAGTCATGACAGAGTAGCAGGAAAAATTGCATATACTCACAACACTTGGAGAAGTAAATGATGTAATTGGCAGAAAATATGTTGAGTGATCATTTGTGTCTTGCAGTAGTTTTTGATTCACTCTGACAGAAGGGCAGAGTCTCCATACATAGTGCAATAGCTAAGAAACTGTTTTGACTCCGGGGAGGTTGTATGGAGCCCTGCTCTGTGCAGTTTAAGGTCTTTGCCCTCAGGACCAAGGTGGGTCCTAAGATCTGCTACGCACTGAAGTCTGAATCTGATACTTCTTAACCGTTTCTGCTTGCTAGTGTGACGACATAACACTTTATGTGAACGCTTCTGTTCAATGCATTTCACACATCTCATCTTCTTTGCTGTGTAAATTATGCAATATTCTAAAAAGTCTGACATGACTAGCTTGTTAATGCCATCAACTTAGTTTAAAATAAGAGACCTTCCATACCATGGGGAGGTCTTAAACGCAGCCAAATCCTGCACTGCAAAAAAAGAAAATCTATGCTTTGTAATAAACTTGAATTCAGTATTTTGGTCTTATTACAATTGTTTTTCAATGTATTTTCTACGGTGGCCGGGAGGTGCAAACCAACATTACAAAATCTAAAAAACTTTTGCAAGTTCCAAAAAATATATAATTTCAGAAAACAAATATACATGGAAAAAAAATAAAATAAAAATAAACCAAACACTTTTAAAAATTCAAAACAAATAGCATTTTAAGAAAACAAATAAAAAACATTTCAAACACAAGTCATAATTAATGATAATTAGTTTTGGAAATTTTTTTTTGAAATGATCATTTTTTTTTGTAATTTGTAAAAGTTTTTTTTTAAATGTACGTTTGTTTTCTGAAATGATCATTTGTTTTGAAACTTGTAAAAGAACTTGTAATGTTGGTTTTCACCTCGCAGCCACCGTAATTTTCTTAGTAAGACTGAATATTGTTAAAATTATTTGACTTGATTTAAGAACATTCATTTTTTTCATCCTAACTAGATAATAAAACTAATTCTGAGCAGCTTTTTTCTTAAAATATTACAGATTGTGGACTGAGTCGCGTTAACATTTAGACTGTGAGTACATTTTTACTTGTTTCAAGACAATAAGACGATCCATATTAACCTGTTTTAAGAACTGACCCCGTCTCATTAAGATATTCCAGCTAATCAA
>NW_015151200.1:350108-351800 GCF_000732505.1 Cyprinodon variegatus
TCATGAGTGTTTCTGCATGTGGGTTAAACGATTAGACCCCAACATGACACTTTGCATTGGATGTTTCACGTCTTTGTGTCATCCATTATTTCTGATGATTGACAACTCATCAGGCATTATCTCATTCTTAATGCTGATTTGATGATTATTAATATTTTTCTAATATACATTTATAACAAAACATTCAAAACTATGCAACAATTGTGATATAAAAATGTAGCATCATCTGTACAGTAAGAAAAAGCTATTTGTAGTGAAAGTGTTTTTGTTTTCTTTAACTTTTCAACATTAGAACAGAGAATTAAAAACAGGAGTAATTCCAAAATTATTTACTATGATTTTTACTCAGGTCCTTCCACTTTAATGTCAAAGATATAAAAAAGAAAAAGGGCTACAGTAGTCATAAAACATCAAATCATACAAAAAGAGAAAAAGGTGAAAGAGAAACATGTTCTCACCTCCCACCAAACCTCTTGATTCGTAGCCCCCCACCTTTCATTTAGAGTACTTGCTCCTTGTTAAAAAGACCAGGCCATGGACGGAGCGGGGGTGGTGATACTCCTAATGAAGATGAATATTCAGCTGTGTTAGAAAGGCTCTTGGACGCTTGCCCAGTCTGCACTTGCTGTTCCAGTCAAATTGGCAGCAAGGTGGGGGGTTGAGGAAGGGGCCTGTGCACAAGACTGAATGGGAGAAGTTGGATGGAGGAATGGGGTGTTAGATGGGATGACTACTGCTGTTGGCAGACAGGCAGGCATAAGCATCATATTTATGAGAATGGGCAGAGAAAAATGGATGTGCTGTGTTTTCATACACTGATCGGCACTGACCTAATGACTACTGGAGAGAGGAGCGCTGACCTCCGGCTGCTACCATCTAATGATATACTATACTATCAGAAGATTGCATTGCATTCATCTAAAGAACCAAGTTACAAAATGTCAAAGAGCTGAAGGCCTGTAAGAAAAGATCATTTGGGATATTTCTTACAAATAAAAGTCTGAAAACCTGCACCATCCCGGCTATTTAGAGGTTTATGCCAGGATCCTGATGTTGACCTCAGCTTTCAACATCATCAACAAACAGATCCTTTAATAGAAGCTCACATTTCCAGCCTCTACCTGACAGTAGATCACCAGCTTCTTGATTGACTGGCAGCATTAGGTGAAGCTCGGGAGCATCTTCTATCATATGCCATGAGCACTGGCGCCCTCCCAGGGGTGTGCTCCCTTCCCTCTCCCTCTAACGAAAAGGTCATTTCTAACATGGTGTCTTGTTTTAGTGTATATAAGATATACTCCATATAACTTCATTAGACAGAAAGCGTTATATGTCAACCATTTATTTGTGTTAAATTGGCATAGTCACATTATATGCCTATAAAAAAAACTCTGCATTGTCAGCATGATAAAATAAGGTTTTATACACAATGCATGTGCCATGGTTGTGTTTTAAAGGCACACTATGCAACATTTTTCAGTTAATTAATGTGTTCCATAACGTTTTGGATGATTAAATGAGTCATTTCAGGTTGAACAAAGGTATTCTCGGCCGCCCTGGTGGTCTGTGGGGGAAATACCTCACTTGCAATTGCAGGAGCACCGACCCGCGCCCACAGGCTCAGAAGTCTCGTGAGAGCCGGTCTTGCTTTACGGCGAGAACTGCTACACACCCCCAGTTAAAAGCATGCTC
>NW_015151200.1:354996-357163 GCF_000732505.1 Cyprinodon variegatus
GCAGTAAATTCTGACCCTACTTAAAGAGCGTTTGTACACAATACCTGATACAAGCACTGCCCTTTGTCTGTGGTCCCAGCTGCAAACACAATCCTGTTGCCAGGTGGAGATTGAGAGAACCGGCAGACATTTAGCTTTTTTAGCTATTGGAAGTGAAAAGAGAAGAAATGTGGGGCAGCTTTGCTGCTCGTTTGAAGTGAAGACAGCCTGTTTGTGAAGTTGAGGCTCAGCTATCAGCTTTCATGTCCTGCTCTTATGTGACCTGGGGAGACCTCAACTTTATTCTATATTCCCTAAAAAAAAGCCACTATATTACTGCAGTACCTGTGGGCCTTAGAAGCCCGGAGCTTTCTGAAGTCTCAGGAACAGACATTAAAACATTCCCGGGTGTTTACCTGAGGAATAAATAAGAGCTGTAAGGGGATGATGTGACAGTTAATTTCAGGCTGCATAACAATGGCAAAGCTGTGACATTTGATGACGATTCTTTTAATGATACTGTCACACTCCATCAGCATTCCCTCTCTGATGCCCTAAATGATTGTGTGATTAAACATGAATTAAAAGTGAAACCATGAAATTGCACGTCCTCCAACCACCTTCTCTAAAGTTAAAAACCCAGCTGCGCTTAACAGGAGTTGCTTCTTTTTTTTGACACAACTGCTGATCCAGCTCTCCAGGATGAGGGCTTGAGAGACTTAGAGGTTTTTTTGCCGCCTCTGCATTTCTACGGAGGGAATTGGCAGATTATTTGGTCAACCTCGATCAGTTCCACCACAGCTTAAAGGGGATACATGCTCGCTGACTAATATTGCCCAGAAATCCATCAAAGTCAAAAGGGCCTGTCCCCACTTTTAAACCTTGTGTGTTCCAATCAAGCACTCGGCGCATCAAAGCCATCACAAACCAAGGCCGCACCCCGCCTGCGCCTGATGCTGACAGTTCCCAAAGAAAATAAATTATGCTGTCTGTGTGCATGAGAGTGCCAACTGTAACGTCAAAGAAGACGACACTTAACTTTAATCTTTAAAGCTCCCACCAGGCATAATGCACTTTTTTTTTACCGGTTCCATATACTTAAGAATTAAAAAAAGGAGTTAATTGCTGGATTTCACCTTCTCAAGAGCTTTGGCCTCTGGGTTACAAGAATAGCTTTCTGTGGAAAGACCTTGTTGTACTTTATGGGTTGCAAAGCATTCATTTCCTGGTAACTTTTTCTATTATGTTTAATCATATTCAAAGATTTCAGTGCAGATGACTGAAATCTTATGTAAAAACAAAAAAAAAACAAAAAAAAAACACATGTGTTCCTAGATCAGTGTGTCTGTGTTCCCTGTTCTGTCCACTCAAACCCCCAGCCTTATGGCAGACGGCCGTTCACACCAAGCCTTGTTCTTCTGGAGGTTTCTGGCTGTGAGATAGAAGTTTTTTTCTCCACTGTCACTGCATGCATAAATAAATAAACAGCATGCACGCTCAGTGTGAGGGATTGCTTTAAAGTCAATGACACATTGCAAGCGACTGTCCACTGTCACTACCAATCTGTCTGTTTTATTTGATTGAAATGACTGCAAAGTGCCTCTAGATGGTTGCTGCTCTTTTAAAATCTATGAAATCTATATAATAATAAAATAGAATTTAATTGAACTTTATTGTAAGTACACTGTCACAAGTACAAAGCAACAAAATGTAGTTGGCATCTATCCAGCAGTGCTATAACGGATATAAATATGTATTTTTTTTTACATGAGACTATGTATCTATTGACTATATATGATATATATAAACAGAGAGTAATTGTGAGAGGCTATCGGGCAAACAAATATAAAAAACTATATGCAGATTATAAAGGTTATACAGTCATTTGAACTGAATGAATAATTAATCTTCAATTTTTTTGCAAACCTAAATCCTAAAGTTGGGGCTTCGATTTGAAACCTTCACCTGACACCTCTAAATTGAAATCCTGTGCAAACATAGCATGATCTATTCTCTGTAAAGGCCCGTGCATGTTGTGAAGATTAGTACCAACATCACTAAACATACAACATCTTTAGGACCAAGGAATTCAGCAGGCAGCTTAGGGAGAAAGGCTGTGGAGAAGTAGGCTGACGTAGTCCGACTCAATTCTAGTCAGAATGAGTCTGATGCTGCTCCATAGAGCTGT